>NC_060270.1:28233128-28272027 GCF_021613505.1 Equus quagga | reverse complement strand
ACCATTCAGAGGCTATGCCTGCACAGCAAATCCCACTGCCCTTCCAAAAGACCATTCAGAGGAAAGACAGAAGCATCACACACACATATCTTAGAATTCTGAAGGCAGAATATTAAACTGAGGATAATGTGGGTCACACAGTGAAGTTTACAGTTCCTGTAGCAAGGTGTCCTTGCGGCATGTCCAAGGGACACCTGTGAACAGCAGTTGTGACTTGGTGTCTGCATCTTTGGCATTTGTGTCCTTACTGAATTTTACCTGCCTTATCTCCCAAGGAGATTACTTTCTAATCTCCTTGAAAGCAGGAATCATATCTTCTACTCATAATTCCTCAAAGCACCTAATCCTGTGGTGCACAAACATGACGAGCCCAATAAAAATGGAGAATAACAATGTTTCCCATGGATTGTCTTTAAAAAGAAAATATGAAAGGACTTTCTCTAAGAACACCAGTGATGGGACTGTGAACCCTCACTTTATGGCTGGCCTACACACTGTTAAGGCGGCATCCTCTGATTAAACATTTGTTCCTTCACGTAGTCAACAAACATCTGCTATGTGCCTGGTACACAGTCTGCAAACCCTGAAGAGAACACGCAACCTAGTCCCACCCCATCCACTCATTTATTTCCTCACTCATTCTTTCAAGAGATGTCTGGGTCAGGTACCACATGATGGATCTTTTTAATTGATTCGGTAGTGCAGGATGACAGAAGAACTAAAATGAGTTGTGTTTTCAGAGAAGGGAAGCTCCTCACATGGTCCACCAGGACCTCATCTCAGCCTGAACATGCAGTCTTCAGCAGCCTCCCTGACTCCCATGGCCTTCAGGTGGCATAGGGATGTTCACAGCCTACCCAGGTAGGCACAGCCATCAGATGGGAAACAATTACATTACCAGTAACACAATTCCACTTGGCTTCTTCCATATACAGCTTTTTCCTTTGAAATACATTTTCCCAATAGTATCATTAAAAAATAACAACCTCATAGTAGATATTTTTATCTCTACCACAGGGCAGATGTTTCTCTCCCCTTTTATTAATAACTCCTGTCGGGGCTACGTCACTGCCCCCAGGTTATACAGGCTCTGCAAAAAGAGCCCAGTCTTCTAACTCCTAAGGAGTGATGCAGTACAGGTCTTCTTTATCAGTCACTATTTATAAAGGCGGCAGGCTCTTCTCTCTTTCACTCAGATTTAACTCTAATAGAAACTGACAAGGTTCAATCTTGGTTAATTTTTTTTAAAAGAAGGAAGAGAAAATCTAACACCTTTCATCTTCAAGACCTATGTTTTCTCATCCCGAAATGGTGGTACGTCCTCTTATAAAGCAGAGCTTTATGCCCACTGAACGAGGGACCTGAATGTATATCGGCTGTAAAACCTTCCAGACATGGCTGCCACATTAACATCCCGACAGAAGACAATCTGGAGAGAGATGGAAAATGCTGATTGACTAGATGTTAGAGCCATGTCTGTCTATTTTCCTCCCTCGTACAGGCTGACTTCAGACTGAGGAACCTGAAGACAAAATGACACTGTGAGTTCATACAACCCTTCTCAGCTCCACGCCCAGCGATGGCAGAGAGGACTCCTTTTTTTTCTTTTTAAATAATAGATTAAAAAGGACATTTATAGGTGAAATGGTATGCTGTCTGGGATTTGCCTCAAAATAATGGAAGGAGGGGCGTGGGTAGGGCAGAGATGAAACAAGATTGGCCAGGGGTTGATAATTATTGAAGCTCCACGAATATTATAATATGGAAGCACCCATATACTTTTGTATATGCTAGAAATTTTCCACTGTAAAAAGAAAAAAAATTATTTTGGGAGACTAGCAAAGTTTAATTAAGGACTATACTGAGATAGGTATAAAAATGGCCAAGATACACTGTTAAGTGAACAAAAAAAGATGCACGAGGGTAAAGTACAAATCCATTTACTTACACACAATACACTGATAAATTTGTAGAAAATTTCTGGAAAACTAGTAATCCTCGTATACTTTTTGAATGTTTAATAAAAATGTATTGATTTTATATAATAATTTTTTTAAATTCAAAAGGTGCAGCAGAAGAAAGGACATAGTGGGGTTAAAAAATGAGACGAACTCTCCGTGGACCAGAAACAGAACAGAAACCACATTGGTGATCAAGGCTATAGCCATAGGCTGAAGTCCAGAAGCGGGCAGAGTGGCCAGAAGTTCGCCCTCTGTAGGGTGACAGGGACTGAAATACTCCATGCCCTGGAAGAGGTGGGAAAGAAGCCAGGCTTCCAGCATCTCTCCCCTCCCTCCTCTTTCCTTCCTTCCTCCTGGGCTGTGACTATACTGCCATCTTCTATATGCATTCCTTCCCCCTCCCCAAGCTCTTGGTTTCCGATAGAGGCATGTTAAAATTTCCCTCCATTATTGTGGACTAGTTGTTTTCTCCTTGTAATACTGTCAGTTTCTGTTTTGCAAATACCTTATATTGTTTGGAGTATATAGTAAAAGTATAAGAGTCAGTCTACATAGATACTAAATTCATGGTGGTGGTTTCCTCCGGTGAGGGAAAGACAGAGGGGAACACAGCACCAACACCCTAGCTGCAATGAGTCCAGGAAGTAAAGTCTCCAGCCCTTTTGATACCAGCTCAACACAAGCTTGACATAAGCAAAGCCATATTGTAGAAAAGAAACCATACTGTAACTTTGAATGACCTCTGATTAACTAACCCAGACCTGCTCTGTAGATTTTATGGCCCATCCCAACTGCTATAAGTTGATAACTTTGTTCTTTGGAGTTCCTGAGGAATGTGATGGGCCCCCCGGGCAGCAGGGTCTATGCTGATAGCCATCATCAACGACAACTCAAAAGATCAGGGTATAGGGCTTGCTCTGGTCTCTGATGCATATCCAGTAAAACGAAAGATTATAAGGAACTAAGACCAGATGTCTGCCCCACCCAGAGATCAGATGGATGCCCCCATCAAGAGACCCGCTGCCTCCTCCACCCAGAGCCCAGCCCCCCTACATAACTGGACTGTAGTCTTTGTTCTGTAAGATGGTTCTTTCAGACATTAGTCAGCCATCTTCCGTCCCCCTTGCTAGCAAGCTGTAATAAAGTCCTTTGTCTCCTACCCCCTTGCCACTTGAGTACTTGGCATGTCGTGTGGCGGGCAGATGATGCCCCCTTGGGGGGTAACACTTTGTCTTCCATAAAGGGAGGCATGCTTATATGGTAAGGAATTTCTCAAACACAGGAAGGGGTTTCAGATGCTCAGAAGCCAAAATATTAGTACAAATTATGCTGAGTTATCAGTAGCTCCAATTTTATATATAAGGAAACTGAAGCTCAGCGATTAAATGACTTCCCTGGGGTCACAGAACTAATAAGTGGCTGAGATGGCACTAGATAAAATTGCCACCACCACTAGGGAGTGCTGCTCGGTGCCAGGCACTATAAATCCAACGTCTAATTTAATCCTCCAATCCACTCCGCCATATATAGCTATACACTGCCATAATCTCCATTTCTCAGCTAAAGAAACCGAAGCTGAGGGAGGTCAAGAGACTTGCCCAAGATCACACAGCTGTGAGTGGCAGAGGTGTGTCCTCCATCCTCCTGTACCTCTGTGCTAGTCTCACTTCCTCCACAACTCCCCTGAGAGGCGTGCACCAGTCCTAGCACTGGGCCAAGGCAGCCTGCAGATAGGCCAGACGTTTTCACTGCCAGCATCTCAAAGAAGGCTAGGCCAGCACAAATGGTATCAATAAAAACCACATGAGCAAAAAGGTGAAGGCATGGGCACTACTAAAATACTTAACAGGAAAGCAAATTCCTGCCTAGCATTGTGTTATCAGCAGCTGACAGGATTAGCCTGCTGCTTCCACCTCACGGTGGGTTTGGGCTCAAACCAGCACACAGCTGTCCTGTGGAGCCAAGAGAGAATGAACCGGAAGCCCACGGCCCCCACCAACAAAGCCCCCATTCAGCAGCTCCTCAGGCGGCCAGCTCTGAGACAGAGTGACCATAACCAAGGGCTGTGACCCCAGCTCCTCAACACAAACGCACACGCACATGCACACACACACACACTCGCTCCAAGCTCAGCAGGAGCCCTGTGGCCTGAAGCTAAGCCACTGCCGGGTTTCCTGGCCCCACTGGCCTCCCAAGCACCACAGCCAAGCCTCCAACTCCTGCACAGTGGAGAAGCTCAGGCCTCTTGCCTCGCGGAGACTTTGCGGCTGCCTCCCAACCCCTCATGCTCTCACCTGGCCCCCTCACGCTCTTACCCGGCTCCCTCACGAGCTCCACTTCCAGACCCTTTGTTCCTGCTCACTCAAGGATCCTGTAGAAAAGCCAGACCACTCGCTTCTGCTAAAAAGGGGAGGTTTTAACTCTTGTATAGGGGTAGAGCTGCCAGATTTAGCAAAGAACAAAAACAAAAAATTAACAGGACACTCAGTTAAATTTAAATTTCAGATAAACAACAAATAACTGTTTTGTATGCGTATGTCCCCATGCAATATTTGGGACATACACAAAACAATTATTTGTTGTTTATCTGAAATTCAGTTTAACTGGGTGTCCTGTGTTTTAACTGGTGACCCTGTATGGTTGGGGTGGGGTAGAGCAGGAGGAATCGAGAAGAACAAACCATCTGGAAAAGAAAACACAAAAAGGAGTCATGAGGCTTAAGGGAGCCAGTGGGGAAATCCTCTTTACCGAGGGTCTCTTCTACACCAGAAACTGTCATGTGCGTTATTTCATGTGAGTTTGCCAGTAATTCTGCGCATTAGATGTATTTATCCCCACTTACAGATGAAAAAACCAGGGGGTCAGAGAATCAAGTGACTTGCAAAGTGTCACACGGATAATTCATGAAAGGCAGGACTGTAACCCACGGCTTCCGAGTACCACCTGAGTGCTCCTGGGTCTCCCTGTGGTTGCCTTGCTGCTGAAACACCCCTGGAATTTTTATAGGCTGTACATAAAGAGGGTCCAACCATTTTCTTTATTTGTCCAGTACATTCCTAAGGAAGCAAACTCAAAATGGCACCCTGGACTAACACACACAGTATTTGCAAAATACAGTTGTCTATTTAGAGGCCCTTCTATTTACAGAGAAAGCACTACACCCTTCTCTCCTTTTGGCCACTTATCCCAACTAAACACATCACCAGTGAGGACCCGTCCAGTCGTCTAGTTCCCTGATTAAGAGGCGGAGGAAGAGTCAAGACAGGAAGGGCAAGGCTCCACCCAAGCTGACCACTGCTCCCCAGTTTTCAGCTGAGGAAGGTCATGGGATACTTGACTCAACAGAATCTTAACAGGGACCCAAGAGAAAAGGTTCCTCTGTCACTACACTAGCATCCCACAGTCCATCACTTTTTAGAAAACACACTCAGTTTGGTGTACATTTGGGGTGGAAAAAAATTGTTAAAAAAAGCTATTTGTCAAATAGACACTGGGAAATGCTTTCTCCCCCACCCCTCTCCAAGCTTCTAACATTCATGACACACAAAAGAGAGGAAATAGTCATAAAAATGACTTAGTATGTGCCTCTTTGAAGTATAGCAACTGTCGGACAAGTGACTATAAAAACAACACAGCTGAGGAGATCCAAATTTATTTCCGCTTAGTGAATTTCCAGATCAAAATGTGCTCGGTTAATCAGTCAAGTTTTGCTTTTGTGATGTTTTGTTCTGTTTCTAAATTTTCCTTTCTTTTCATAGATGCTAGCAGATTCCGCTTATGATGAAAAACTTGCCCCCCTCACACTCCACCATGTAGGCTGTCGGAAGTCCACTGCCAGATCCTCAAGGAGCACTCAGGGAGTGGCGAGTGCCCACAGAGGTGGGCATGTGGCCGGGTTGGGGATCCCCTCCCATGCCACAATGACCAAGTCCCAGGAGACTGGGGCTGAGACTGCCTGCTCAGGAGAAGGGCCCAGCTCTGCCTGTCCTTGCTCGGGTACTCTTTACTCACTCCCTTTCCGTCCCCCCTCTGTCTCCTCCCACCCCCTCCCCACAAACACACACACCCAGGCGTAGGCTCCAAAGTGGCAGACAACTAACACTTGATCTGGAGTCTCCGGTTTCCTCATGCAAGACGGCAAAAAGCCACACTCCATTCCCAGTCTGCCCCAGCCAGCACCAAAGCATTCCCAGCCCCAGCATGAGACTGCAAACATTCAAAGCCAATTATCCCAAGCCAGCAGGGTGCAGAGGAGTGCAGGGAGTCGTTTGCAGACTTAATTATTAGAGGCCTGTAGAAACATTTCAGTGGGGGTGGGGCAGGGAGCTTGTAAAGGAGTTTTCGTATCTGTTGATTCTGAGGGCATAAGCCCGGCAAACGGAGCAGTTTTGGACTCTCCCAGCAGCCCTGCAGCAGAGGGCCCATCTTTCTCGTTATACATGATGATAATTAAAGCCTCTGAAGGTGAGAAAAACTCAATCTCATTTTGGATCTAAAATCTTTCAGAGATTTCTTCTGAGAAGGCCAGACAATTAAATTGATTTAAGTCTCACCATTCATAAAATCCTAGATCTAGAGAAAACACAAATTCTGGCCAATACTGTTTAAATTAAGTGTGATCAGGTTTCCATTTATATTACAGAAGATTCCAAACCAGGGCTTTAAGGCATGGCTCCTCCAACTGCATTTAACAATTAGCCTGGTTTAAACACCACAGGGACGCTGGCCCCCAGGGTGCAATGAGGAGCTCACCAGCAGACACGCAGCTTCAGGACAGAGGAAAGACCATGAGGCAATGGTGAGGGTCGGAAGAGCTGGGATCACAAACGCAGAGCTTGGGGAGGGAGGTCTTGGGGCCAGCGGCTCCCATCCTCAGATGGAGAGCCAAGGCCCAGGCATGGCAGCAGACCTGGGACTAGCACAGAGGACCTTGGACTCTCAGTTCAGTGCTCCTTCCATCACCTCCCTTTGCTAAATCAAGAAACTCAGACACAAGATACACCTTGTATGAAGGTGAGGACATGAGGTGGGGAGGCTGCTATGAGTTAAAATGGCAGGTGTTTGCCCAAACCCTCCCTCCTCATGCCTCATAGTGCAGTAAGAGGCTCTACTTTGTGACTCTGGGGCACATAGCGGGAGGATTATATAAGGAGAACAACCCACAAGGCCCGGGAGTTATCAGCCCATTCAGAGGCCTCGCCGGAATTTCCTGTTATGTGATCTGGGTCTCGCAAAGAACCACAACCAAGAGGAGGTTGTCACACCTCCCCTCTCTCTTAGGGAAATGAATGCTCCTGAGTCACTCGTTGCTGTGCCCTGCAACTCTCCAAAGACTGGGCCCAGCTCCAAGAAGGTCCACAGGGAGGCAGCAGGAGGGTCTGCACCGAGAACAAAGAGCGGGCCAGCCCAGGGGATGGTGAAATTCCAGCTCCAGGCAGCTGGGCTCTGAGTGAGCCATGGCTCTGCCCAGAGGAGGAAGAGTCAGCAACATGGAACTCTCTGGACCCAGGGCCAAGGGGCCTAGTTTTTAACAAAAACCTGTAGGTGCTTCTGGATTTCCTTTCCTTTTTTCAATTGTAAGACACAGATTACACAGAAAAGAGCATATGCAAACACATGCATAGCCCCCCAAGGTCTCCACCTGGGGGAACTAAAGGATCGCAGCACTCCTGAGGCACCCCGACCCGTGGCCCTCCCCATCACTCCCCACCCTCTCCAGAGGTAACGGCCGTGCTGGATTTGGGGGATCATCATGTCTCGGATTTTCCTTATAGTTTTTACCACTTGTGCTTGCATCCCTAAAGATTGCAGTCTAGTTTTACCTATCAGTGCTTGTAGCTACCGTGGCTCATTTTTGTTTTGATATCATACTCAGTTGGATGAATACATTTTATTTGTCCATTCTGCTGTCTATGGACATTTAAGTTGATTTCAGTTTTTGGCTATGACAAACAAGGCCGCAGTGAATATCCTTGGACATGTCTCCTGGTTCTCAGGTGCTGGAGTTTCTCTACAACGCACACGTGACAATGAAACTGCACCACGCAGGATGCACTTCTTCACCACGACCAGGTGAGGTCCATCTGTGTTCCAAAGTCGTGCTGCCGCTCCATCCTTACAAGACACTGATGAACCCACTCTGCTTATACAGAGGAGGGCCACTGGTGACCCAGAGGCCAAAAAAGCCTAGGTCATCACCACCGTGGCAAATTAAAGCTATATCTTGATACCTCCTCTCTAAGACAAAGCCCAAGATTTTAAAATTCTGAGCTTCACCAGAAACAACAACCAAAACAGCTGGGCTTTCCACAAGAAAAATGTCACAAACTCCCCAAAAAGAATGAGGTGGCTTCTATGGCTTTGAGCAAACTACCTACCCACACTTTCAACTGTAAGCAACAAGTACAAATGTGTCCCTAAGATATTAAATGTAGAAAGACCACACACCAATAAATCCCCATCTGCCATGGGTGGCAGGATTGGGGGCGGGTAGGAGTGGGCAGGGGCCTTGGAGGCTGCCCCCGTACAGCTGCCACATACCTGTACACTGGCTGCATCTCGTGCGCGATGCCAATGATGGCGCCTGGCAGGAAATTGTCAAACTCCTCAAACAATTCCCGGATGTTGGTCTTGTACTTGAGGTCTAGGTCCAGCTGAATTATCCGCAGGATCTCTGGAGGAAAGGAAAGACAACAATAAGACACAGACACACATCCTGGGAGGCTCAGCCACTGAGAGAAAATGAAATGAAAGGTGCAGAACAGGTAGGGGATTATTCTTGGGGTCACTGAAGATGCAAAGTTACCACTGCAAACAAAGGCCTTTCACCCGCCAGCAACTCCCGGCGTTCTGGAAGTCTTCAGAAACAATTGCCCATATCCTTCCTTCCAATTGCAGACATATTTTGTTTAAAACTAGGTGACCATATGCTCCAGTTTAGTCCCACTGTCCTGGTGTAATTGTCAACAGAGCACCATTTCCTTCTCAAAAGTATCTGATTTGGATGATCCATTATGTGGACACCCTACTGAAAACTCAAAGCATACAGGTGTTCCTCTTTAGGGCACAGATGGTAAACGACCAGGGGAGAGAGGGGTGAAAACCGTTATTGTCTTAGGCCTTGTTAGTACCTTCTGCAAACCAAGATCCACGTCAAGTTAGGACGCCGACCCAGAGAGAAACAGCTAAAAGACCTCAGAAACTGTTATGTTTTTAATCCACTGTCTGAAAGAGAAACTGGGCTATAAGTACACAAACTGAGTCTTGTAATTACCTGGCACGTAAGAGATGTTTCCTTCCCTTGCTTCCAGATGACTAGGGGCGAGACGGGAGGAGGGAGGTACCGGCCAAGTTCATTTTCCCATCCTTCACCCAACCAAGCCTGATGGAGCTCCTACACTGTCAGTGCCAGCAGGGGACCAAACGCCAGGCTGACTGGGACCCTGGTCTCAAGAAGAGACCTATAGGGGACCAAATACAGAGAGGGAGGACCTAGTGCTGACATGAAATGGAAGAGGGCTGTGGGAGCTCCAAAGAGGGGGCACGTGGGGTTAAATGATGATGGAGAGAGAGTAAGTACTCAGTGCTAAGGAGAAGGGCCGACCTGGGACTCAGAATACACGAAGGCAAGCCCCGTTTTGTGCTGATTACTTCTGTGACCCCGGGAAAATTATCGTAGTTCTCTACATCTTGGTTGTTTTATTTGTCAAAGTGGGGATGACATGACGCGTCTCGTAAGGCTGTGATGCCGAGAAGATGAAATAAGAGGTGGGAAACCTCTTATATACAGGCCGCCGA
Organism: Equus quagga; assembly: GCF_021613505.1. Taxonomy (NCBI): domain Eukaryota; kingdom Metazoa; phylum Chordata; class Mammalia; order Perissodactyla; family Equidae; genus Equus; species Equus quagga. The sequence continues at coordinate 28,262,269 of NC_060270.1, read as the reverse complement.
GCGCTACAGGAATCCAGGGTTTGAAGAGTAGAGAGCTGGCCGAGGCCTGAGGCAGTTGAGGAAGACTGAACAGAACAGGGGACATGGGCTTGGCTTTGACGTGTGGGCAGGGCTGGAGGGTGAAGTCACACCAACACCCTTCCAGAACATAGGGGCTCTCCCCTCAGCTCTTCACCAGCCTTCTCATGCCTGCCCAGCTGCCAAGCATGACAGCGTCTGAGGACAGGCTGCCGGTGGAAGCCCTTTGAAGACAGGGACCTCTCTTTGGCATCTTGGCCTCCATCCACTGGTAGTGGGGCTCAGCATTCAGGAAATGCCCAGAATGTTTGCGGAATTCAACAGCCTTTCTCTAAACTAGTTTATGAAGAAATCACAGCTTATAGTTCAAGAAAAATTGATTTATTTTCCTTGTTCTATTTTCTTCTGTGATGCAGAAACAAAACATGAGTTGACATCCTACATGAGTTTTTTGTAAAAGATAAGTTACAGTAGGTGAGAATCCAGCTGCCCAGGCCAAAGGAAGGTGAGAGGGTACCAGAGCTGGGCTTCCCTGACCCTTGTGGGAGGGGGTACAGGAAATGGGCCTGCCCAGGCCAATGGGGACCTGCTGCCTGCCTGGCTTCACACTGCCCACCCCATCACGGGATCCGTAAAACTGCTGCTTTCCCTAAAAGCACTAAAAGCAACAATAACGACAACCTAGAAACCAGGAAACCTGGGAGTCAACCTAGAGACCCGGGAGTCTGGATGTCAGGAAGCCCTTGTGGTGACTTTGCTGGTCTCCTGGAAATCTGCCCTAAGCCAGGAGGGGAGAATAGAGGCAGGCCACTGGGCAGAGCCTTGAGGCACCTGCTGCTCTCAAGAGGTGGCCCTGGGGAATAGAAGGAAGGAACCTGATGGTGACCTTAAGGAAAGACACTGTGTCCCAGGAAGGATGTCCAGCAATGAGAGTGACAGCCATCAAAAAGTCACGATGGAGAACCCCACAGCACATACCCACCTCCAGCCATTTCTTTTCTTTCTTTCGGTCCATTTCCTGTGTCCCAAGCTCCCACATCCAGGGCCTCAGGCAACTCTTACACAAGGTAAAGCAGAGCCCTAATGAGACAGGGACAGGATGGTACCACCATCCCAAGCAGAGAAACCACATCATCACAGGTTCTGTCGATGAAGGAGGGAGGGGAAAAAGGGCATGTGGCCTGGAGACGGGGAGGCCTCTAGGATGTATGGTGGTAATTTTGTGGCATTGTCAGGGCTATGAAAGAAGGGAAAATTTCATCCTCGTGGCCTTAGGGAGTACTTTCAATAAACTAAATGATGACCATATAGAAGCACCCTTTCTTTGAGCATTTTTAAGTGTCCAGCTTTGCACAGACAATAGTTTATTTCAAACAATAGCTAAGGTCCCACAACAAATAAGGGTTGGAGCTGGGATCTGAACCTTGGTCTGCTTGACTTGACTCACCCAGCATGCTCTTTCCAGTGGGCCCTGATTCCCCTTCTGATGGGTGAGGAGCTCCAGGGAGGTAGATTTTAATTTCAATACTACTCACACTGGGGTCCTGGGAGCACAGGGAAGCACCAAAGACCTTGATAGACAAAAAGAATTCTAGAGCAGAGCAACAAGCTAGCCAAATGCAGAATTTAAGGCAGTCCTCTATATGAAAATGATAACTTGACCATAATTAAAGAAACTCCTAATGGTAGAGAGGCCGTTCACTCAGTCAATCTTCCTTGAAAGCCTACCACGTGCTATGTGTCCTCTCTGGTCTTTCAAGGTCATCTAGGTCCTACCTATTCTGCAAGGAGCAGCCCCGGTGCCTCCTTCCCAGGCCTGCCTGGATGGGCCCTGGTCAGAAGTGGTGGCTGCCTGTCTCGGGCCACTGCCACCTGTGTGGACCTGTCTCACTGCCCCTGGCAGAGAGAGTGCTCCCTGAGGACAGGAATGTGCTGGGAGGGCAGAGCTCAGGGACATCAGCTGTCTCCTGAAGAGACCCAGCTCCCTCATTTGGGCAGAGCCCTAGACTTGTCTTAATAAGCCCCTTGATAAATCTGAGCTCTTTCCCTGCCCTTTAGGGACTGGCTGGAGTGAACCTGGAAAGGTAATGCGCAGCCCTAAGACACAGGACTGTGAGATGCTTCGATATTTTTTATAACTGCTCATTTGTAAAGCACCTTTCAGGAAGGGTCTGCTCAAAGTTGCCAACACTACTTTCAAGAGAAACTTCACCCAACAAGATTAACTGATTTGGAAGGAAGGAGGCAGCAGCTCCAGCACAATGACCCCTTCACACCAATGTGAAAGGACTGACCCAGTTGTCACCTTTCAGGCTGAGGCAGGAGGACACCCCCTTCTATTCAGGGAGGCCGACAGCCCCCGTGCAGCCTGTGCTGTCATGCAGGCATCTGTCCAGACGGTTATCCTCTTATGTAATTATGAAATAAGGTGCCAAGTTGTAAATGTCACTGCTGAAAAGAGGAAGATGCTTACTAGGAATGCAGGAATTCATTAGGATGAGATTCTTTAAAAGGACCCTGTTGCTCCGGCCTTTGGTCTTTGATGCAGTCAACTTCTCTGTGGGAACTACATACAGAGGGTTTTATATATAATGCTGAAAGGCTATTCTGAGGATGGAACAGGATTGACATGTGGAAGTGACAGCCACGGTGATGGTCCAGAGAGGATGCTGGTTGTAGGACAGCTGTAAAGACAGCAGAAGGACCACTGAAATTTAAGGAATAAACGAATGAGATAATTGCCCGAACACAAAGAGGAGATGAAATCTATAAAGCATGGAGAAGAATGTCTGAGAAAAAGGAGGACTAGACATCTACAAAGGAATGGCTAGCATCTAAGGCTAGTTGAACATCCATCATGTCAGAATCCCACGAGAAAAAACAAAAAGGTAGAGGACAGAATAATCTAGGATAACAGATCTGAAAAGAGCTTGATAATAATTGAGGCCAATATACCCATGGTACAGGTGGGGAAACTGAGGACCAAAAAAGAAGAGGGACTTGTCATGGGTCACACAGTAGAGCTAAGTGGCAAAGCTAATCCCAGAACTCATGTCTTCTGACTCCCTAGCTAATTCTCTTATGTCAATTAGCTCCCCCTCACACTGCCCACTCCCAACATGGGCCATAAACTCCTAGAGAGCAGAAAACATTGTCTAATGGCCCAAAGGATTGTGCACAAGGCTTTCCAGGCACCCAACACAACTAGCTCATGGAGGATCTGCATACCATCCCGAGAAAATGTAAACCTGAAGATGAATAAGTAGTAGTCAAAGAAAAAAAATTAAAGACCTCCATGATCCACACACTTTATAGCCAGCTTTTGGGAATGAGAAAACTGCTCTCCATATTCTCACACTAACATCAGGCAGGGATGTCAAAAAACCAATCTTTACATTCCTCTAAGAACACACCTTGAGCTGCGCTAAATTCAAAGAGAGTCAGGAACCTGTCTTGACATCCAGGAGCCACCCATGGAGACACAAACTCAGTGCCTGGGAGAAGAGCCACAGCAGCCAGTGGTCAAACACTGTCCACCCCACTGCCCAGCTGTCTTCTGTCCTAATTAGATCTGTTCATTCCTGGGAATGTTTGCTGCTACACCCAGTTAATTGGATGAGGGGCCTTCCAACCAGCCCCTCGTGCTTACAAATCTTCTCATGTACATGTTTAAATGACAAAAACAAGAACTGAAGTATCAATGTGCACCTGGGTCATTGTCTCAGCTGGAAGGAAGCTTGCCCGTGTGTTAGGAAAAGGCCTGTGTGTGCAGCTGGTGTTTGAGGAACACATCTGTGCTGTGCACCCTCCTCGGATGAGCTCAACCTCATGATGCTGGCTGACCAGGCCTCTTGGTAGATGATGGAACCTAGAAGAGCTTCCAGCATTCCCACCTCATGGGCCAGCAGTTGGAGCTTTAAACACTGGTTTCCACGGAGGACAATAGTTTGGCAAGAGATCAGGCAAGCTGGCCTGGGCTATTTCAGGAAATGGAAGAATTGCTGCCTCCAGCGTTCAGAAGGTGGTTCAGGGGTCCTGGCTGAAACTCCCAACGATAGAACTGATGATTGAGCACAAGACAGGATCCACTGAAGTATGTCAACTCAAAGACCTCTGAGTCTCCATTACCATCAACACCACCCTGCTCCTGGATAGTACTGAGGAGGTTCCTGACTGCCCAGGTGATTGTTCTCAGGGTTCAGGAAGCTCACGCCTCCTGCTGGCATCTGATGCCCTTAGCGCCAGCCTGGCTGGGCCATCATGTCGATTCCTCTGTACAAGCGCACTGCAGAAGGCAACAGTCAGGGCGTCAGAACCAGCTCGGAGGTTCCCAAGTCGATATTCCCCAGTGGAAACAGGCTCAGGACAGCTCAGCATCAGCCTCCAATTAAATCATCCACCAGGCATCTCATCTGACTGTGGATGGAATTACAACTGGAGTGAGAAATTAATGATACCCGAAAACAAGCAAAAGGAAAAAAAAAAAAGCCTCCTTTCCTCTCCCTTCCCCTCTCCTATCCCCAGAAACAATTCCTAGTAGACACATCTTAACACACACAAAACAACATGCAACAAAACAGACCAGGAAATTATGAAGAGTCGCTCAGGGAAGCCCTCAGCTACCATCCTGGCAACAAAACGCCTTCTCCAAGGGGCAGATTAACCATGCAAGTGCCTTTGCTCCCTTTTTGTCTTGAAAGAGCTTCCAAACTTCCCAGAGATAAATATTTGCAACACATCAGAGGGCTTTCACCTCAGAACATCAGCCCAAGCTCTCCACTAACCAACAAGGGCTTCGGGAGAAGGGGAAATTATGACAACACCAAGCTATGTGGGGCGTCATGAGGCCGAGAACCTGGAAGCAGCTGCATGGAAGGGAAGCTCCATTTCTCATTGTCCCCTTGGAAATATTGCAGCAATTTGCCACCTGCTTTATCATTCTCTGGAGCTTTTTAATTGCTGATCAGCAGCACCTCTGGCCTGCAGGAGCCAAAGGGCAACTGAAAGGGGTGGAGGTTTCCACTAATGCTAAGAGGCTTGTGACCTGGGAGGAGCTGTTTTGAGGCCCATGGGACAGACACAGTCCCGATGAGCCACATCAGCCACACCGGACTGGCTTCTCCTGCTGGAGGGTCTCAGGTTGTGACGGAGGGCCCACCACCCAAGGCACAGACCCAAGCTGTTTCCCCAAGGGGGTCCGTGGGTGGAAGTGGCTGTAGTGGTTCTCACATCCAGCAGGGAACTCGGGTCACTTCCCAGCTGGGCTTTTCCCTGTCCCGCAAAGCCTCTTCTCCATTCCCTTTGCTGTGGAAGGCCCAGCTGCAGGACAGCTGGCTAACTATGGGAATAGCTGCTACGAAGGAACAGAGTAGATCATGCCAAGGGTCCAAGGCCTTGGGCACAGATTCCTGGAACTCCTCCAGCCTGGTCAGCCAAATGCTCCCTCCCTAAACACAGGGAGAGAGAGGGTGTCAGTGTGCGAGGCCCACGCTGGGGCTTTACACTTACTGACTCAGCTCGTGAACCTCCACTCCGCTTCTGCCAGATGGGTATCAGTACTTCCCATTTTCAAATGAGGAACCTGAGGCTCAGAGAGTTCTGGCAACTTATCTAAGATGACTTAGCATGGAAGCAGAGTTCAGAGCAAGCACAGATTTGCCTCACTCGATAGTTCGTTTGATCCATCCCATACAGCTTTCTGAGAAGAGCCTTCAGACATCTCTGAAATTCCTTTTAAAATCTCGCTCTCTTCAAAACCAAGAAATGCGGCCACATCAAGGGTGAAAACAGCAGCAGTTCCAGATCATCTTGGGGCAGTGACTGGGACTTCCGTGGACAGAGAAGGGCTTCCCCACTTCCCATGGCCACCTCCCTCAGGAGCCCTACCCTGAAGGAGCTTGAAGACTGTTGGGGTTCCCTTTCACTGAGCAGAGACCACTGGAGAAATTTCAGGAAAAAAGGGTTTAATGCCACAAAAGTAAGTTGAAAGGAAGTTTTGAACGACAATAGCCAACATGGATAAATATACTATACTCATTCAATCCTCCAAATGCTCTGAGATTGGTATTATTATTTCTGTTTGACAAATGAGGAAATCAAGACGTGAAGTACGATGATCAAGATCACTCAGCGGGTAGGTGGCAGAGGGGGTATTCACACTCAAACTCGATGAGCCCTGAAGCCCTGCTCGCTCTTCATCCCTGGGCTGCCCAACTTCCCAGAGGAGCCTGGATGGCCAGGATACAACCAGCGCCCAGTTCTGCAGGTGCTGCTTAGCCAGGAAGTCCTCACTCCCCTGCTAATGGATGTTTCCTACATCAGCAGCCGGCACCCACTATGAGGGAGGAGGGGAAGGGAGGAAACGGAGTTCACAAGAGTGATTTATACAACCTGTTAGCAGCTCTGGTGAAAGGTTTCGGGGCCAAGAGGTTGAAATTAATGACCAGAGACAGTTTTATGTATTAGCTGTACAACAAATTCTTTCTCCTAGCCCCACCCGCCCCCTCTCAAAATTAACCACAGAAAACTGAGTGTTAGCTACGGCTCCACCATACATTTTTTTTCTAACTATCAGCTCCTGTTTTGTGGACAAAACAAATCACTATGAAAAGACATGGTTTTTGTTTCAGCAACAGTGTAATATGAGTCTCCGCCCTCACCCTTAGCACCTTCTGTGACTAGGTATAAATCATATCCCTTAGGTTAGGACAGAATTTATTTCCAACTTGGCTGAAAAACTTTAGGGCCATATATAATAAGACAACACACACAACACCTGGTCTCAATTTTCCTCTCCCTTCTATTGCCAGTATGAAATTAGAGTTCACGTACTTGTTTATGAAGTTCAGTATGCAGGGGAAATTGAATTTTCCATTTGGAAAGCAGAGTGTCCCCCATTCTTTCATTTCTGTGGTATAGATGCCCCTGGTCCCTGCTGGGACCTGGCCCCTCTCCACAGCTTATTGCTCCCTGGTGTCTGCTATAGACTTTATTTTTTGTCTCCAAAAGCATAAGCTCTCCTTCCTGTTTGGGGCAGGCCCACATTCTAACTTCGTTCAGCAGCACGGAGACTGATGCCTGGTCCCTGCTCTTCACCAGCAGGCTTTTTTTTACAGACCCCTGGGGATGGCAGCGGTAGAAAGCAACCTTCTCTGGGCAGAATTAACAGGTGTTTTCTGGAAACAGTGATATGGCTACAACTGGTCCTAAATGGTCCTTGTTCAACTTTCCAAATTCCTCATTCTGAGTTTCTTCATTGGAACTATGGGGGCTCCTGTTTCTAATCTCATCTGCCCTCTCTCCTTACATCTTCCAACCTCTCTCTCCCTCTTTCCTGGCATTTGAGCCCACACCTCACTTACGGATTCAGTGTATAATTAGGAAAACTAACACAGGTTCTGTCCTGCTTGCTGTCTTGCTGCACCTCATCCCTGTGCTCTGGCCTGACACACACTCCTCCTCTGGGCCCAGCCAGCCTGTCGGGCCTGTCCACCAAGGCCTTGCCCTTTCAGTTCACTCAGATGACAATGACAAAAATAGGACTGATTCCTTATACTTTTAGGTCCCACTGTAATGTTCAAAGTGCATCCCCAGCTCATAAAACTCTCTCCCATGCTTTAACCCATTTAATCCTCACAACAACCCTAGGGGGCAGGTGCTTCCGTGCGGGTTGAGTCCGATGGCATATAACAGAAGACGTAAAGTAACAATGGTTCGAACACGCATAAGACCACAGCTAAGCCATCCAGGGATGGTATGGCTGCTTCACGAAGTCATCAAGGGTCCAGGCACCTTCTACAGACCTTTCCATTCTGCTGTCTTAGATCTGGTTTCCACCCCCAAAGTTGCCTCATGGTGCACTATGGCTACTGGGGTTCCAGCTAATTTGGGTGCATTTCAGCCACCAGAAAGAAGGAAGGAGAAGGGACCCCACCTCTTTGCCTCCTGCAATAAGGCAGACCCTTTAAGCAATCTTCCTGGAAGTCCTTAACATTTCTTCTTATATTTCGCCAGACAAAATTTATTCACATGGCCACACATAGCTGCAAGGGAAGCTGTGAAACGTATTCTTTCACTGGGCATAATGCTGCTCCTATATAAATGGGATTCAGTTATAAATGAAAAGGGAGAGAACAGATCAGGAACGAGCAGTAGTTCCACTGCAGGCAAGTATTAATTCCACCTACTTTGAAGATAAAGAAATACAGGCCCAAAGAGATTAGGTTTTGCTAAGGTCACAAGGTCAATAACAGCAAAACAGCAACTAAATCCACCTCATCTGAGCCATGTCAAATCCCTTTTCCTTGTTCACAAGTCTCCTTGCTGCAGCGGAGCCACTGGTGTGTTCCTGCCTGGACTCCTGTCTGCTGGCCTTCCAGAACTTTCCCCTGCCCTCGCCTGTCCTAGCTGGCTTACCACTGAGATCTGTACCTGCCAGTCCTGAGCTGCCATCCTGAAGGACTCCTGTCCTCCATCACTTGCTTGCACTTCACTCCTTGCCTGGCTCCCCACCCCTGTATGCCCACGTGTCCCTTGGAATCCAGGCATGGTCACTAGTAAGGGAGCCAAGCCAGAGATAGCCAGACCCCAGAAAGCCAGGCAGACTCTCAGAGCAGAAGTTCAACCCCCAAACTGTGCCTGTGATGCCCGTGGGGGTTCTGTGAGCGGGATATCTCACCTGGGGGCACCCACACAAGGATGGCTGACATCGCCTAACATTGTTTCTGGTGGTAAACTCCTCATGCAGCCAGCCCTTGTTCCCCTTTGGCACTGAAAGTACATTTCGTGTGCACTGCCTGCTCGTGCATACACCACCAGGATACTGACCTATGGGTCCCTGGAGACGTCAAGCAAGCACAGGCAGTTTTGCTTTCAATGTCCTAGCACCGTGGCCACCTCTTTCACTTGTCTAATAAAAAGGCTACTGTATTTTGGGAGCAGTTCTTCCCAGTGTGAACAGTGGCTCTGTCCCTCTTTCCTGGGGCTGAACTGCCTGCAGACCCATCCTCCTCTCCATGGGGTCTTGCAGCCCACCACTACCCTCAGACTCAAGGCCACAGGTCTCCTTCAGCCCCCTCTCTAGCTGAGTACAGCAGAAAGACCCGCAACCAAGCGAGGTCATGAACTACTGAGCTGCTTACACAGAAAGGGGAAGCAGGACCAGGCAGAGAAGAGCCAACTTCTCCCCAAGAAGAAGAAGCCTGCCCTCGGGCACAGGCCCAACTTCTCCCTGAGACCAGGGAGGAGCTGACAAAAGAGTGGCCCCATGTTGTTCCTTGTGCCCAGAAATCCACATCATGGCAACTTTCAAGGAGAAAAGCCAGTTTCTCTACTTTATGAACCCAGAAACACCTCTCTGAGATTTACATGTGAAGAATTGTTACCCATTCCCTTACCTTCTGTAGTAGAAGAGAGAAAACATAGCTTCGGTCTTTTCAGGAGGAACATCTGTTGCCCTGTGGCAGTTTGTAAACTGACTTGTCAATGGTCAAATAGCTCTTCAGGTTTCCTGCCTCCTGAGCCAGGCCTCTGACCAAAATGTCATATTATTTTATTGATTGTTATGCTACATTAAAAAAATAAAAAAGACGAACCATCTACCATCATCTATAAAATGATGCAGTTCCTCCATGCCAGGTGCTGAGCTAGGTACTTTTACATATTGTACCTCATTTGATCCTGACAAGTAGGGCTTATTGTCCCCATTCTGTGGTTTTCTCCCACCCAAGATACAGTCTGCATTTCACTGCTTTCATTCCTGTTTACCAAGGCTAAGAGGAGCCCCTCCCACCACGAGTATAGTAAGAATTACCCAAGAACGTGAAGAACTCAAAACACTGGCCCCTGTGCTGGGAGTCCAGACTCCAATTGTCATTTGAAACACAACCTGTCTTCCTGTGGAACCGGGGTCCCCAGGAAACCTTCTTTATAACACATTCCCATGATGGACGCTATAATGAGGAAGATTCTGTCTACCAAATTGTACTTAAGCACCAACTAATGTATTCCCCTGTTTTATATTTTCATTTAGCTAATTTCATTTCTATTTTTAATTAAATAAAATTTGTTATTTGTTTTAATTTTGTAATTAAAGACATGAAATAGAATGCCAAATTGACACAATTACAGATGAATGGGAAAAAAAGATTTAAACCCTAAATATTTCAGTGCATACTTCCTGAAAAACAAGGAAACTTTCATAATGAGAGTACAACCATTGAAACTAGGAAATTAATATTAATACATCACTACCATTTAATCTACAGTGCCATTCAAAATTTGTCAATTGCCCAAAAACAAAAACAAAATTTCTGGTCCAGGATGGCATATAGTTGTCATATCTCTTCAATCTGAAATAGGTCCTCTTGGGGCCAGCCCCGTGGCCAAGTCGTTAAGTTTGGGCGCTCTGTGTCGGCGGCCCAGGGTTTCACCGGTTCGGATCCTGGGTGTGGACATGGCACCGCTCGTTAGGCCACGCTGAGGCAACATCCCACACGCCACAAATAGAAGGACCCACAATTAAAAAAATATACAACTATGTACTGGGGGGATTTGGGGAGAAAAAGCAGGAAAAAAAAAAAGATTGGAAACAGTTGCTAGCTCAGGTGCCAATCTTTAAAAGAAATAAAATAAAATAGTTCCTCAGTTTTTCCACATCTTCCCACGACCTAGGACAATTTGAGGAGTGCAGGCCAATTATTTAATAAAATCTCTCTCAATTTAGGTTTACCTAATGTTTCCTTATGATAAGATTCAGGTTATGCACCTTTGTCAAGAATAGCACAGAAATGACACTGTGTTCTTCTCACTCTATCATATCAGGAGGCACAGCATGTCAATTTGTCTCATTATTGGTGATGTTAAATTTTCTATTTTTTATTTATTTATTTATTTTTGGTGAGGAAGATTGGCCCTGAGCTGTCTCCCTCTTTTTTCTTGAGGATGATTGTCACTGAGCCAACATCTGTGCCAATCTTCCTCTATTTTGTATGTGGGATGCCACCACAGTGTGGCTTGATGAGCAGCATGTAAGTCCGTGCCCAGGATCCGAACCTGTGAACCCTGGGCCACCGAAGCAGAGCCCTTGAACTTAACCACTACACTACTGGGCTGGCCCCTGGTGATGTTAATTTTGACTACTGTAAAGTTACTATTTTTTCTTTATAACAATAGCATTATGTGGGGAAACATTGTGAGTCTGTGAAAATATCCTATTCCTAAACAAATTTTTGCTTGCTCTGGTTCAGCATCCATTGATTCTTCTTGTCTGAATAAATTACTACTACAATGGTTGTCACCAAATGGTGACTTTCTAAGGCCTTCCTTCCTTCTACATTTATTAGTTGGCATTCTACTGTAGAGAGCTTTCTGTCCTCCCCACTTATGGTAGAACTGTACCAAGCAAATTGGTACAAATATGGTAGCTTGTAACAAGCAAATTCTTCCCTGACCGGAACGCTCTGGTGCTGCCCACTGTGGGGGAACTGGACAAAGAGAGAGGGTAAGAGCTGCCATTATTGTCGCTTGGAGCTCATCATCCGAGCACTCAGGGGTGGCAATGACCCTCTTGAAAAATGTCCAGCAGCACCAGGCTAGGAGGCCCTTGTCCACTCTTACAAAAATAAATAAGTGAATAAAGAAACAAGTAGGAGATGACTGTATATCATAGATACCTTTAGAAGACACTATGTCTTCTTTTTTCTTTCCTCTTTTTTTAAACAAGTGATGCAATGGGTTCCACCTTATTTAATGAAATGTGAACTTGGAAACTTTAGGCAAGTAGACAGGGCACTGGGTTAGAGCCCCAGCCATGAGCCTGAGTCTGCCACTATGTCCAACCCTGGGCAAGCCACTTCCCCTCCGGGCATCAGTTTTTCTAGACTGTAAAGACAAGAGGGCTAGAATAGACCAAAACCCCCCCAAGACTCCTCCTGGCCACCCCGTGATTCTGAAGAGAGGTGGCCTTTTCCTCTCTCATAACCCAGCTGCTTGTTCTCAGAACAGTATATGCCTCTCGTCGACCTCAGCCATGCCAAGCTAAGCAAGCCACAAAGTCCCTACTATGTGCCAAGCACTACGCCACATTTGGAGGAGGTTCAGAAATGAATAACATTGTTCCTACCCTCAGAAAATGCAAATATAGACTTTTCATTATATATTCTCTACTGCTGCCACTGCTGTTTCCAATTTTTCTTTATCAGCATTCTTCATGACTATTAAATATTACCATATGGGAACTAACATTTACTTAGTACCTACTATGTGCCAGACACTGGAAGTCTGGTAAAGCTCCCAATCTCCACTTAACAAACGTAAAAAACTAAGGTTTAGAGCAGCCAAATAACTTGCCTAAGGTCACACAGCTAGTGAGCGACAGAGCAGGAATGCACGTCAGGCCTAACTGGCCCTGGAGTCTGAGCTCTTCTGCCTCAACATGCTCCCTTTTAATGGGTTTACGCTGAAAATAGCCCACGCCTCATGCCAGTTTTCTGTTGCCCCATCACAAAACACCCCAAAACTGAGTGGCTTAAAATGGTGTATGATTATCCCTCAAAGTTCTATGGGTCGACTCAGCTTAGCTGGGCGGTCCTCCGGAGGAGTCTCTCATGTGGATACCGGAACATGGCGGCTGAGGCTGTAGCCATCTAAAGGGTCAGCCAGGCTGACCATCCACATTATACATATTGCTAGCAGTTGACGCTGGCAATCAGCAAAGAGCTCAGCTGGGGCTGTCAACCAGAGCACTTCCATGTGGGCTCTCCTGGGGTTTTGGCTTCGTCCAGCATGGCAGCTGGATTCCAAAAGGGAGCTTGCCAAGAACAAGTGTTCCAAGAGACCCAGGCTGAAACTGCACAAAGCTCCTGGCGACTGAGCCTCGGAAGTCACACGGCATCACTTCCACGGCATATCCTGTTCGTCACAAATGAGTCACAGAGCCAGCCCAAATTCAAGGAGGCGAGACGACACAAAAGTGACTACCAGGAGGCATGCCTCATTAGGGGTCCATCTTCGGAGACCAGCTACCGTATACCCTCAGCCCATCGTGAAATTACAGATTATTTTATATTTCTTCTTTATACTATTCTAAATTTTCTACAATATATATATTCTTTTGTAATCACAGAAATAAATTAATATTTTCAAAGAATATTGTAATCATAAGATTATCAGTATGTCAAATATATATTAATGTATTATGTATTTCTATGTGTACGTATATATATTTATATATACACACACATGAAACTAGAAGAAAATGTGAATTTTTACATACTTTTTTCATGTATTGCTTTTAAACTAAAAGCATTTTTAAAGGGATTAATTAACTACCTCACAGAAAATATCCATTATCTGGCAATGTATATCAAATTTAAGGCATACTGCCATGAAGCGCAAGTTTCTTTAGGATTCCTTCTCGAGGTGGCCAGAGTAACTCATTTTTATAATCATTTTCCTAAGCAAGCCCATCTAGAAACTTCGGCCTTCCTCCTACTTTACCACAAGATGGTTTTCTGGGTTTCCAAATGCATTTTTTAAAGAAAAAAGCAAACAATAACAAGCTGGCACTTACTCTCATCTGGTCTCTCTTTCCCGTCATTTATCTAATTGTATTTGTGCTACATTTTCTCCATCTCCTCGTGCCAAGTACAACTTGGAAGTCCAAGGCAAATGGCAGGCACTTTGGGTATCTGAGCAGCTCAGGAAAACCCTCAAGTCTACTGGGATGAGTGTCTCTCAGAGGCCAATTTGCATTCTCAGAGCTCCAGGTCTAGAGGAAGCCAAAAACAAGTTCAGCCTTAGAGATACATGAGGACACAAGGTCACAAACTGGAAAGTTCAGTCAACCCTCTGGGGCAAGGGAGGTGACCTGAGGCAGAGCAATCCCCCTCCTGTCAGGTAAGCGACAGTGTAAACTGCACACGGCCAGTGAGGGTGGAAAACAATAAAGCTGCCACTGCCTGAAAATCCAGAGACCATCTAAACTCAACACCAAAAGCAGCCAGGGGGCCTCCCTGAGTCACATCCACCGAAGGACACAGGTGAGCCTGGACTGGAAACTTCTGGAATTGAGTATGGACAGAGCAGAGAACCCAGGCAGGAGACGACAAAAGTGGGACTGAGTTCTCCCAGTGGCTCCACATTCCCGAGGGGCAGGTCTGACCAGCCAAGCCCCGGGGTCTGTTACCAGAGCCCACACTCAGCGGCCCTGGGAGCCTGAGGAGGCCGACTTCTTGAGTCAGTCAGCGCTATTTTTACCCAGTCACTTTCCAACCATAAACCCACACTTCCAATTTCATTGTTTGGGGTGGATTAAGAAATTCGACTTGGCCTTTCTTGTGGTTTAATTTCCTGCATGCCTGTATGAAGGAAAAACTTCAGGATTCCTATGGAAACATATGACATTTAGCCTTTTCTTGGCAGGATGGTATCCAGATTCTTGGTGTCTTGACTGTTGTCTAAACCTACACTGCTCTGATTAAGGAGGAAGGCCGTAACCCGCCCCTTCCATCTTCTACTGAGGAAGGGAGAGTCCCACAGGTCAGTGTTTATGGTCTGGCTACTGGAATGCTGAGTCAGGGCAAATCTGCCTCAGGAATATTCCAGTCCAACATTAGGAGACGAAGCGGCCTCTGTGCAATTCATGTAAAAGGTAATTGTGACATTAGAGGCATTCGTGATAAACATCCAGGTACAGAGTTTGGTAACTGACAGTGATGGAAGAGTTGAACCAGCTTAAAACTTCCCAAATGATTTCAATTATAAAGCCAGGCATGCCCGTGTGGTCAGAGAAAAACGAACACATACCAAAAGAAAAAAATGTCTTCCTTTTCTGGGGAAGCCAGGACACGTTTTATTTTCCTTTTAAAACACTTTCACCTCCACTCGTATCTTAAGTACAGTCATGACGCTTGGTAACTTTAACTCCCTTAATATAAACAAAGTCTCTAAAATTTCAGGGTCTTCCTGACCTTCAAAAACACTTCTAGCTCAGGCAGAGCTATGATTTTCTGTTCAAGGATGGAGTCCTTCTCCTTTTCAAAAGAAAAATCTGGAACCACACCAAATTTTCCTCCTGCATCTAATGAGAGGCTTGAGATGCTATAACAAAAATGGAAACTCAATGAAGCTAGAAGTAAACCACAAAGGAGGAAAAACGCGCCCCTGGGAAGCTGATAGCTGGACACTGCTCAGTGTGAGCACAGCCTCCATTCCCTCCCATTCCAGGGCAGCACCAAGCCAGACCTCCCAGCGCTCCTCCCACCAACACCACGAACAGCCGATGACACACTGCGGAGATCCAAGACGCTGGAAGCCTTTCCTGTTCATGACGAACAACTGTGCATTCTCCATCATTCAGCAAACACTTATTACCCCCCGGCTGTGTGCTAGGCTCTGTTCCTGCCACTGCAGATACAGCAGAGAAAAGACAGGAAGGGCCCTACTTTCGTGCCACTCACAGTCTGGACAAGACGACTTCAGTCAGAGAAAAGAAGAGTGCTGGGACGCAACATGTACTATGAGGGGCTCCTGAAGTCGGGAAGACACAGAAGGCCTTAGGAACAAGCAACATTTGAGCTGAGACCTCAAGGACGGAGAAACAGAAATGCAAAGATCTGGGGGAAGAGAGGACAAAGGGAGCCACAAGTGAAGAATCAGGGAAGGCCTTCAGCACGTCTGAGTAGACAAAGGAGAGAGAGGTGTGACAGTCATGGCCGGAGAGCCGGGTGGGCACAAGGCCCACGGAGGGGCTTCAGGCTGGGTGAGGGAGCAGCCTGATTTGCAACCTCCCGCTCTGTATCCTCGGCACCTCTCTGTGCTGTCCTCATCCGGGTGTCCTAGTACCTGATTTGATGCATCCCTCCGGCACCCTGGCTCTCTTGGCTGTGCTCCCAGTGTTCCACTTGAGAGATTGAGCCCCACCCCCCCCCCCCCCCCCCCCCCCAGTTTAGGGAAATGCTTCTCTCCGCCACCTAACTTTTGTGAGGCTGGGGTCCAGAGACAGATGCGGCTGCTCCTCCTCAAGGAAGACCATACCAGGAAGGCACAGGAACACACACTCTCCTTCCCCGTCCCCCTCAGCATTATGGTCTGGCCTGGTCCTGGCCTCGGCTCTCCTCTGTGCTATCACCAAAACAATTCCTCTCCTCTCACCATCTGAGCTGGGAAACACTGCACGTTCAGGCAAACCGAGGCACAATGAGGGTGGAAAAATCACACCGTGGGCCCTACCCCACCCCACAGGTCAGTACACTGGAGGAATCGGGTTAAGTGATTGTCGAGAGCAGGGAGAACAGCAAAGCGGGCCTAGAAGACTCCATGTGGCCCAAAGGCCAACTGTAAAGGAGAGGGCGTGTGTGGGTGTATCTCTGTGTGTTTAACTCATTCAAGTATTAGTTGAATAAACACACACTATCTGGCACTCTGATTAGGATAGTAAAGCAAGGCCCTTGCCCTCAAACGGATAGGCTTGACAGAGCTTAAATAATAACAACAAAATCCCAGGAAGCCTGTGATCGATGAGGGAGGGAGAGAGGCAGTGTGGTGGGGGCAGCGAGGAGGCAGCTCTGGAGAAGAGAACAGCTTTGGGGTTCCATTGGGCCTCGTCTTGGTCCGCTGGCGCTGCCGTAACAAACACCCCAGTCTGCGTGGCTTAAACAACAGACATTGATCTTCTCACAGTTCAAGAGGCTGGAGTCCACGATCAAGGTGCTAGCAAATTCAGTTTCTGATGAGATCCCTCTTCCTGGCTTGTAGATGGCCGCCTTCTCGCTGTGTCCTCACCTGGCCTTTCCTCTGCGGCCGCTCATAGAGAGATGGTGTTGTGATGTCTCTCCCTCTTTGATAAAGACATTGATCCCATAGGACCAGAGCCCCACTCTTATGACTTCATTTCATCCTAATATCCTCCCAAAGGCCTCATCTCCAAAACCATCACCTGGGAAGTGAGGCTTCAACATATCAATGTGAGAGGGGACACAATTCAGTCCATAAAAGGCCTTGAAAGACGGATATGAACCAGAGTCTCTCTATATGGGAAATGGAATTACAGGAGACTGTTGACAGCCAAGGCAGGGACATGGGAACCTGGAAGACTTGTTGGGAGAGCAGAAAGCAAGCCACTTGGCTGGAGTAAGGATGTGTGAGGGGCCTAGAGGGAGATGAGGCTGGAAAGGAAGTCTGGGGGCAAGCTCTGGAGGATTGCAGTGACACACACCTTGGCAGGGAGTCAAGGAAGTTACTGATCAGAAGACTGACCTGTAGGATCAGGCCTGCCTAGCGCAAGAGACGAGCCTTTCACTTCCCTCCACGAGGACCCCACGGACCAAGTCCAAGGACCTGCTCAGACTCTCTTGCTCTACGCTCCCCATTCATTTTCTTCTTAGGACTCTTCACGATTTGCAATTATACATTTGTTTACCTATTTATGGTTGGCCCCTCCCATGAGACTGCAGGCTCCACGAGGGCTTATAATGTCAGCACCTAGCACAGTGCTTGGCACATTCAACAACCATTGTTTCTAAAAGGAGGAAATACATATATAATGAAAATTACAAGGCCTTTCTGAGAGAATTGGATGACGACATAAAGAGATGGAAAGACATTCCACGCACATGGATTGGAAGAATAAACATAGTTAAAATGTCCGTTCTACCTAAAGCAATCTACAGATTCAATGCCATCCCAATCAGAATCCCAATGACATTCTTTACAGAATTAGAACAAAGAATCCTAAAATTCATATGGGGCAACAAAAGACCCCGAATTGCTAAAGCAATCCTGAGAAAAAAGAACAAAACGGGAGGCATCACAATCCCTGACTTCAAAACATACTACAAAGCTACAGTAATCAAAACAGCATGGTACTGGTACAAAAACAGGTGCACAGATCAATGGAACAGAATTGAAAGCCCAGAAATAAAACCACACATCTATGGACAGCTTGTCTTTGACAAAGGAGCTGAGGGCATACAATGGAGAAAAGAAAGTCTTTTCAACAAATGGTGCTGGGAAAACTGGAAAGCCACATGTAAAAGTATGAAAATTGACCATTCTTTTTCACTGTTCACCAAAATACCCAAAATGGATCAAAGACCTAAAGGTGAGACCTGAAACCATAAGGCTTCTGGAAGAAAACATAGGCAGTACACTCTTTGACATCAGTATTAAAAGGATCTTTTCGGATACCATGCCTTCTCAGAGAAGGGAAACAATAGGAAGAATAAACAAATGGGACTTCATCAGACTAAAGAGCTTCTTCAAGGCAAATGAAAACAGGATTGAAACAAAAAAACAACCCACTAACTGGGAAAAAATATTTGCAAGTCATATATCTGACAAAGGCTTAATATCCATAATATATAAAGAACTCTCACAACTCAACAACAAAACATCAAACAACCCAATCAAAAAATGGGCTGGAGACATCAACAGTCATTTCTCCAAAGAAGATATACTGATGGCCAATAGGCACATGAAAAGATGCTCATCATCACTGATCATCAGGGAAATGCAAATCAAAACTACACTAAGATATCACCTTACACTCATTAGAATGACAAAAATATCTAAAACTAATAGTAACAAATGTTGGAGAGGTTGCGGAGAAAAAGGAACCCTCATACACTGCTGGTGGGAATGCAAACTGGTGCAGCCACTGTGGAAAACAGTATGGAGATTCCTCAAAAAATTAAAAATAAAACTACCATACGATCCAGCCATCCCACTACTGGGTATTTATCCAAAGAGCTTGAAGTCAGCAATCCCAAAAGTCCTATGCACCCCAATGTTTATTGCAGCATTATTTACAATAGCCAAGACATGGAAGCAACCTAAGTGCCCAGCAACAGACGAATGGATAAAGAAGATGTGGTACATATACACAATGGAATACTACTCAGCTGTAAAACAGAACAAAATCATTCCATTTGTAATAACATGGATGGACCTTGAGGGAATTATGTTAAGTGAAATAAGCCAGCGAGAGAAAGATAATCTGTGTATGACTCCACTCATATGAGGAATTTAAAATTATGGACTAAAAACAGTTTAGTGGATACAAGGGGAAAGGTGGGGTGGGGGGTGGGCACAAAGGGTGAAGTGGTGCACCTACAACACGAATGACAAACATTAATGTACAACTGAAATTTCACAAGATTGCAACCTCTCATTAACTCAATAAAAAAAATAAAATAAAATAAAATAAAAGGAGGAAATACAAGGCTCTCCGAGAACCAGACTCATTTACAAGCGAGCAACCCACTTAAGGACCTTGGTATCTTGAGGGTGACTATAAAAACTGCTATTCGACAGACAAATCAGGGCCTCAGGGCCACAGAGGTGGACAGCAAACTCTGCTGGGGAGCGGGGTCAGAGAAGGACACTCAGGAGATAATGCTCAACCCAAGTCTTTAGAAGACAAGTGGCAGGACCCTACAAGTAACAAGAGGGCCCACAGGTCAACAGAGCACAAGGCAAAGCCAACCAACTGGAAAGGAAGCTGCCTGAACACCGCAGCAGGATCCTGGAGGCCTGGGCCAAGTCACTGGGCAGTAGGGAGCATGTCAACCAGATTATAAGTATTTCAAAATTTTTACAACCAGGGTGGCCATGCTGTGTGCAGTGACTGAGCACCAGTCCCGTGAACGGGAACAGAGAGCAGAAGCTAGCAAGAGATATGTGCCAAGTGAACTGGCGAGACTTCATGACATTCTAAGGGGGAATGAGGAAGGAAGGGAAGTCTAAGATGAGTCCTTTGTCTCTGGCTTAGGCAACCCATCATTTGCCAAGATAAGGAGAGGGCAAATATGGTGAGAGAAAGACAATCAGTTCTGTGCTCATGTTGACTTTGATGTACCTAAGGGATATTCAGATAGAGATTTCCAGGACCAGTGCTAACTGAGACCTTTAAATAACAGGTCTCAGGTGGACATGGTGGTAAGAACATTACAAGTGCTCACCATCTCCTGTTCTCCTGGCTCCTTGCAGTTAGATAAGGCTAGTCCCAGGCTAATGGACTATGAGCAGAAGTGATGGGTGTAACTTTTGGACTGCAACAGAGAAAGCCACTGCACAGTCTCATCCACTCCTCCCCTGCAAGTCATGTGTTCCAGGGGGCATAGCTACAGGATGGAAGTGGCCTGGACCCCTGCGTTGTTGCTTGAAAGGAAGCTGCCCTAGAGAGCCACTGCACCCAGAGTGAAATTTGCCTGGGGGAGAAAATTCTGAGATTTTAAGGCATCTTTGTTACTGCAGCCCAGTCTAGCCTAGCCTTACTACTGCAGAAGTCATGAGAGAACAGGTAGTTGCCGAGTCAAGCCACGCATAAGGTGAGCATGCACCATCTTTTATCTGCCCACACACCTAAAAGTTGGGGCATAATTTCAACAATAGGACCAGACCCCAGTAATGACCTGTACGGAAGAAGAGGTACCCTTGCCCCACTCTAGGGCACATATCATAATCTTGGGTGGAAGGGAGTTATACAGAATGTTTAAATCCTGTCCAGGTCATTTTGATACCTCTGTGCTCATCCTCCACCCCCACAATCTGAGAATAACTGGGATGAAATGAGGAGAGAAACAGATCTTGAATATCAATCCCAGTTCTGTCACTCAGTCTCAAACATGACAATCCACGCTTATGCACCATCAGTGTGCACCACCTCTCTGATACTCCGGCACTGTCTGATTAATTTCTCATGTCTATGAAGCTCCCTCAGCCTCTCCAGTTCTTCATGTTTGGAGACACACCACTGCTGAGGAGGCTGGAGAACTGGAGTGGAGTATGACATTAGTCTGTATCTCATACCACAGCCTGCACGTGCTAACTCCTTAATACTTACATAGGGACTCTGAATGAGCAAAAGGCAGAAGTTTGGGGCTGGAAATGACAATGTAAATAGCTCAGTAAGAAGATACAAAAGTCACTGTTCCCATGGCAACACTCCTTACCTCACAGAACACGTGCCTACAGGGTCTGCTGAGAATGTGATTTTAGATGGAGGACATGGGCAACTACTCAGAACCAATGGGAAGGAACTCTCAACCCCCTGCTTGGGAAATAACTCCCCAGGCCTGCTGACACAGCCGACATCCCCTCTCTAGCACATCAGGGACCACCTGCCACCCCCCACCTCTGGGCCTTCGCATCAGCACAACCAGCCAGGAGCTCCTCCTCTGGCAGAGGGCCAGGCCCTGCCCACGAGAGCCCCGTCCCTTCCTCAGGCCCTCAGCGGGCGTCCTCCTGCCGAACTCCTCATCTTCTTGTAGACTTTCTAGGCTGTCGCTGCAGAATTACTTGCTCCCTTACAGTATTTTTTCACATAACTCTACCATACATGGTATTACATTAGCCGTTTCTGAGTCTGTGATGGTCACCAGGCGGCAGCCCCACAAAGGTGGGCACTGTCTGACCCTCCCTTAGTCCCCAGCCCTGGGAACAGGAGGGCCTCCACTGCAAGATGAACTCAGGTGAATGAAGTCAGGACTCTCTTCAGACTTATTCTGTGACATACTTCCACCAAGGACTTGTTGGAAGATACAGAAACCTACCTACCAGGCTTGCCCAGGTCATGAAGCAGAGACACAGAATGATAGTGTGACTCGATTTTTTGGTATCTGACTGGTGACAGCTAAGCCCCACGCCCCGTCTTCCCCTTTGGCCCTACATCTGGGCAAGCTGATATGAAAGGCTGGGGGCCCCTCCTTTGGTGACAGCACTAAGTTCAAACAACACGAGCCCCAGCCTGCACGGAACCCTCACCCCAACCCCACCCCTACCAAATGTAAAACCCCACGCAGTTCCCCTTTCCCTACTCTCACCAGTCATTTTCAGAGCAGTTTGGGAAGCCTTCCCTGCTCTCTCCAGGAAGTCTCATTATGTAATCCCAACCAAACCAAACTTGGGATGGGGTAAATCCTGGTACAGTGGGGCAGCCACAACAAAGAGGCTACACGGGGACTTGTGGTAACTGCAAGCATTGCCATCTCCAGCAGGATGCAGCCATCGACCTAGAACTTACGTGCAGCTGCATCAACAGAGGTATAGTGCTTCACATGTGGAGGTGAGAATACCACCTTAATCTGAGCTCCAGAGTACAGTGTGCCCGTCCCTCTCATAGTGCCCACCTCTGAAGTACCGTGTTCAAATCTAGGCCCCACATTTTAAGGGGAGCAGAGACCAACTGTAGCACACCCAGAAGCAGGCATCTGGGTCACGAGCAGTCTAGAAATACTTCCTGTGAGGAACACAAAAGGAAACTGGGGCTGTTTTCCCTGACTGAAAGCTGCCTTTGAATTTCTGAAAGAAAGGAACTGGGCTTCTTCATTGAGGTCAAGAGTTGGTATAAGCATCAACAGATAAAAGTAGATTTTGGAAAATGTAAGAAAGAAGTTTCTAACATCAAAACATGTCTGAAGATGAAAGAGGCTGTTTCTGGCAGGAGCAGCTGGCCGTCATCATGAACCCAAGCAGGTCGCACTGGACAGTCTCACTCTCTGGGGAGGCCACAGAAGAGATTCAGGAACCGGCGAAGGGATCACACCTTGCGGTTTGTTCCAACCCTGAAACTCTCTGACCCATTTCAGCAACCTCCTCATCTCTGCTAAAAACTGCCATGTTCAATTGTTGGACCAGAAAAGGATATGGAAGTTCCAGGACTGGTGTGCAGTCACGTCCTATTCAAAGTGAACCTGAATCACAGCCAAAGAATCAGTAAGCTAAAGAAATCTGTGTGTGCGTGTGTGCGCACACGAGCACACGTGAGTAGATGGCCGGGGGGTTGGATATAAACCCCAGAATGGATATGGTTAGGTTACAAATTCATTATCAATCCCAGGAAACAGAAAGGAACTAGTCTGGCATACCCCAGAGGAAATTAATTTCTAACCGGGGACTCAGTTTCATCCTTCC
Organism: Equus quagga; assembly: GCF_021613505.1. NCBI lineage: Eukaryota > Metazoa > Chordata > Mammalia > Perissodactyla > Equidae > Equus > Equus quagga. The sequence continues at coordinate 28,239,340 of NC_060270.1, read as the reverse complement.
TGTGAGTAAACACGGAAAGGTGATTTCCTAAATTCCATTTAGAATAGTAAAAAATGTGGCACAAATTTAAAAGCAAGCCGCAATTACCAAATGATTTCCTAAGTACGGCTTCTGGCCCAGGAAGCCCTGTGTCTGCACCCTCCGTGCCGTGTGACTTGGGTGTGCGCCTCTGAGAAGGCCTCCTCTGTGCTCCCCATGCTGCACCTCAGTTCCCCCTCCCTCCTGCTTTGTCTCCCTCACCCACAGGCAGCTCCTGGCCAGGACTCCAGGCTGCAGACAGAGCAGGACCGGGGTGAAGTAGAGTGACGGAGCTGCTGCTGAGGGACCGAGATCTCTGAGCAGCATCGAGGAGTGATCTGGAGCTCCACGGATCCCTGGGAGAGCACTCTTGACCTTGCAGCAGAAGGAGGGGAGCAGAAGAAGAGGTGCAGGGAGGGGAGGTGGCCACACAGCACACCTGGGCGCGTCCGGCCCTGATCGGCACAGATTCACTTCTAACTCCAGACGCCGGATCTGTGCTGAAGCCAGCGGGAAGCAGTGGCACAGACGGTCCCTTAGTAACAGGAGAGGTCACTTACATCCTGGAGACCTGGATGGTCAGGACCAAGAAGGAAGGAGTCCTAAAGGTTTGGGGATGATTTATCCCTCTGGCCTGCCTGGTCCTCAAAACATATTTCCTTTGACTGCAGCCTCCCCTGATTCCTGAGCCGTTTCCTGCTGCTTTTCTCATTTCATCATCCCCTTTTGAACAATTTCCTGTTTCTTCTTCTTACTATGGGGGCTGTCTTCCTGGCTCTGTAACCCTTGGAAATAGGCAAACAAACAGATAAGGGTCAGCCTCAGGGGCCAGCCCTCACAAGCGCATGATGCCCCATCTGGCCAAGTAGACCAGATGGCAGCGGTGGCCGGAGCAGCAAGCACCACTGCAAAGAGACCAGGCTCATGGCCTAACGGCCCCACACACACCAAGGGCACATTGGAAAGGCATCCACTGCTCCCCCACCACACGCCTGCACATCTGCTCACAAGAAGCAACAGCAACAGGCACCCAGGAGAAACGAAGAGAACCCTAGTCCTAGCCCAGGACTTTGTTCATCAGACGTTTTCAAAGCTGAAGTTGCTTTAGACCTTTAACTGTAAAAAAGTGACATGCTTCATCCCTGCTTGACCACAAATCAAAACAGAAAATGCCCAGTTGATTCCAAAGAATTAAGTGTAGACAAAAGACATAAGGGTGGAGGGTGCAGGGTGTGAGAGAGAGAGGATGAGGTCAAACAATGACAGAGGCTTCCCCAGCATCCAACCGGGCAGTGAGCACATCCTCTCGACCGAACAGGTGTCCAGAACGTAGGGCCCATTTTCTCCAATAAGAGAAATAAAGGCGTTCATTCATTTTAGAAGTCAATGCTGGGGAAAGCTTTGCTTCCTTCTCTCTGATGATGAATGTAGATGACAGCAAGCTCCCTTGTTGCACTGGCAGCCGGGCTGAAGAGCTTCTTTTGCAACCATGCATGTCTTGATGTCTTTCGATGAGGCCTCAACTTTCATTTTCTATATATTTACGCCCTGGCACTGAGTCTCTATCTGTTTTTATTTTTTTAACTTTGTGTTATTTTAGTGAACACCTCAAGTTCTCTGAGGAATAAGGCAAGGGATTAAGCAGGAAGATGAGGATAATAAATAGTGACAATAACAGTACACGAACATTGTCTGAGTGCTTACCATGTGCCAGGCACCGTTCTAAGCACTTCCTCTACAGAAACTCATTTGGTTGTCATAACAACCCTGGAGATAGGCATATTGTTATTCTGCTCCCTTCACAAAAGAGGAAACCTGGCCCCAGAGTGGGTCAGAGCCCACAGGCGGGATGGTGCAGAGCGAGGGCTTGAACCAGTGTGGTCTTCCTCCAGGGCGGTACCCTTCCCCACGGTGGCACGCTACATGGAAATACAGGGGAAGACAATGAATTATCTAATTAACTCACAGACAGTGGTTAAGCCCCCAGGCTAAATTCTGAGGTTAGTTCCAAATGAACTATATTTTTCTTGATGGCCCTGGTCCCCCAAGATCTCCCATGAAACACACTACTGCAGACACATTTATATCTCAAGAGACACCTGTCTTCTCCAATCCAAGTCCAGACCAATAGGACTAAAAATTACCATTTCTTGAGTTCTTGCCTTGTGCCAGACACTGTGAAGGGCACATTAATTAATTAATCCACGTCCCCTGATTCCCAGTCACCATCTTTCCAAACATTGTGCCAGCCACTTAACCAGGTGTGTGCTCATGGGCAAGTCACCTAACCTCTCTGTGCTGGATTTTTTCACCTTTAAGATGGGAAAACTCTTTACCTACTTTCTTTTTTTTTTATTTTTTTTTTTAATATTACAGTAGCTTTCCTTTAAGTCTGGTATCATTTGTTTCTGCAAATCTTTCTTCTAAAATCTTGCATTCATTATGAAAATAATTTAATTGTACAAACAAAATCTTGGAAAATAGAAACAAATAAAACCCCTAACCCACCTCATCAATTTAAACATAAATTACTTTATAATTTTAATACATGTTCTTCTAATCTTTCTTCTTTCACAAACATTAGGTAGTCTTAAATTTAATGAGATATTTTTTCTCATTCAGAGTTTTAGTCACCTTCTCTATAATTTAAAAATATATTTAAATTTAATATTTACCCAGTATTTAAGGTCAACTCTAAAATACTTAGCACTGTAAATATATTTCAAATAAAAATACAAAGTAAACTTCACTTTGCTGTTCAAAAAACAGCATAATATATCTTGTTTGTTTTAAAGATTGTGAAAATAATTTTATTGAATAATAATAAAAGGTAACATATACGGTTTACTGTATTCATGGCACTCTTTTAAATTCTTTTTTCTTTTAATTTTTATTTTTTTCGGATGCACATCATATTTCGAATTCTGTATACATTACATCCTGTTCACCTACTTTCTTATTTCTTATCTCATACGGTGGCTGTGTGGATTAGGGGTTAGCACTCATAAAGCACTTAGCATAGTGTCTAGAATCTAGTAATTGCTCAATTAATGTTGGCTATTGCTGCTGTCATTATCTGGCAATGACAACCACATAAGGCAATCTGTATATCTCCTGGAGCAATAATAGTAGTTTTTATTATACAAGGGACTGGAATGTAGCATCTCCATTCTCAACGTTCTAAGTCTCAAATCACTTTCTGAATAAACCAATTAGCCCTATATTCAAGTGAACAAGCCGCAGGACCACAGAGTCAGACACACTAGATGAGCAGGGTTATATTACTCCCACTGCCAAAAGCTTGTAAACAGCTCTGCAGAGGAGAAAACATCCTGCTTATTTTTCATTCTCCTTCCCTCTCCTGGAAACCTAGCAATAAGCCAAGGTCTGCTTTCACCATTAAGAGGTGAAGATCTTAACACAAAAAGGCATTGGTAGCAGGAAGGAAATTTGAAAAAAAACAATAAAAGACCTTACATTTTTCATCCCTTTATATGAAATCTATTTTTTTCTCCCAACAATAACATCTACCACCACCTCCCTATAAAGGTCAGAGCTAAAACCGTTAGGATGGGACTGCCAAAACAACTCCCTGAACCCAAAACCATTTACTGAGATCCTTCTAATGTGCCTGGTGTTAAAGCATGAACCGAGGATAAAAGAATTTTAAAATAGAGAGAGCAGAAAAAATTAACTGTGTTACTAAAGCTCTTATATCATGTTTTCACATATTCCATCTCCTTTATTTTCTATAAAATCCTGTGAGATACATTCTCACATATACATATCGTCATTTCACAGGCTCAGGCATGATGAACAAATGACGAAGTTCACACAACCAGTTAGTGGCAAAACAAGGGTGAGGTTCAGGTTTGGGAACTCTAAATTCATCGCGCTGTTCCACCCACTGTCTGTCTCCCACTAAACCCTTGGGATTCAGGCTGGGATTTGTCTGCTCTTAGGCTCTCTGAGAAACTGGTTTCTCTCTGCTGTAGCCACTGGAAGAAGGTCAAATTATTTCCGGGAATCCAGAAGACTGAAGTCCCTCCAGACTGGCATCAAGGCTCTGCTATGGTTGTGAACAAGAACAAAGAGAAATTACCAAGGGGTCCAGAACCCAACTGTTATGCACCCTACTCCCTAGGAAAGGGGTAACCTGGAACCAAGTCAGATCCCACCCCTCAATAGCCCAAGGGTTACAGGGAACAAGCGTGAGGGCTGAATGGTCAGAAAAAGCCTGAAGGCCTGAGACTTCCCAAGGTCAAGGAGCTCTGTGATCCACTTGGTGGCCCTAGGCCACGTGTGAGGCATCTCCTTTTGGAAGAGGAGCCCCATCCTAAATTCTGGAATGAAAATCCTTTGTTAGAAGACAGGCTGAGTTCATCATCTAGAGAAAAGGAGGAGAAAAAGATAAAAACTAATGACCTAGTTTGTGCAACAATTCCCAGCATATATATAAACTCATTTCATCTCCATAATTGCCCTATGAGGTCCACCAGGAACAAACAGTCAGAGCAAGATACACAGATAAGTCCTGCACCAAGGTCACCTGTGTAGAGCTCCATCCGAGTTCTTTCACTAACAGTGAGTTAATTCAGTGCAAAGGAACAATGGACAAGCTTGGTGATTGCTTCATTTTCATAACGACAGATGACACAAATTTTTTAGATAACACCTTCCCAAAAATGCTAAATGTGGAATGAAGAACGGTCGTTGGCACAACATGTGGAGCCTTCCATACCTCAGTTGACTTCCTTTTGGATTTCCAATGGTCAACATCATTGGACCATAACAGAATGGCATCCATCTTCTCTGCCTTTGCCTATAAACTGAAAACATGATTAAAATCCCAACTCCCCTCCTCGGCTATCACCCCTCAGACCACCTTAAGACATAGCCTAATTCTGGAAGTTTAGGAAAATCCTCAACATGGTACAGAAGAACCCCCTCTCCCCACGCCACGAAATCTGGTGAGTCTATCTGATCCAGGTCTATTTACCCAGAAATAAGGTCCCTCCCTCTTCGGGTCTCACTGGACAATCAACGCCACCCCCTCCCCACTCCCCACAGCTTGAAAAACTTTCAGTGTTGGAATCAGCATAGACACTTTGGGCTGAGAAAACATTCTGGGAAAATTATTAATCCTGAAGGAAGTGCCTACACTTCAGTTACAGAAAATAATCTGAAATTCCTCCTTCACGTCAAATCATTCTTATTTTTACCAATAAAATGGACCACATTAAAAAGGAGTGTTTTATAGTTTCCCCAGTATCTTAAACAATCCTTGAGATCCTATTTTCCCAAATGCTGGGTATTTTACACGGCTCACTTTGCAGACTGTACAAATCAGAAGTCATAGCAAGGAGGCGAGGCGTCATAGGTCTGCTCTTTGGCAGAGCAGTGAGAGCTCCACAAATGAAAATACGGAAAGGAAAGAAAGAAAGAAGGGAAAAGGAATGAAAGGACAGGGTGCCCTGAAGAACTGGGAAGAAAGATGTGTTCTGTGAGACAGAGAAGAACAATCAGGGTTGGGAAGGCTCAGGGTCTCTGACCTCAGGAGAATAAAGAATAGAAACAGCAGCTCGGTTGGCGAATGTTCCATCACGATAATCTGATCAGCGGAACACGAAACTCTGAATACAGGTGCAGCGAAATGGGGAGGAATAACGAGGCTGAAGGGACAGTCCCCAGACCCGACACCATGAGGACGGAAAGATTCGAGCAGAAAGAAGCCACTGGGGCCTGCCTCAGGAGCAAAGCTGCGGTCTGGAGGGGGTTTTGACCCATTTTTGTTGTCTCACTTGAATCTTTAAAGTCACTGAATGACTTCCTGGGTAATGAAGTCAGTTTGTGTGGATTTATAAAAATCAGCTTTCTGATTTTAGAGCTGTGGTGCAAATTATATGAGCCCTGCACTCTGAGGTCGTCTAGTGACTGGAACCAGGTTGAGCTGGCCTGAGCGACAGGTGGGCTCACCCTCTGGATGCTAGTGGACACAGTGGACACGGCAGCTTTACTTTCTTCCTTCAGGTCCTTCCTGAGTGTTGAAAGTGAGCTCCAATCTCATTTCTCTAAAAGGGGCTCAGAGATCCATCTCTACACCTGGATGCTCACCTCTCCTTTCACAAGCCCAGAGGCCCCTCCCTTCCTTACCTTTCCCTCGCCGCCCGCACATACCCTACCCCCCCCCCCCG
>NC_060270.1:28105854-28233028 GCF_021613505.1 Equus quagga | reverse complement strand
CCCCGCCCCAAGCTCTTCAATCAGTTTCACTCAGCTCTGTTCCTGCTTTATTTTCCTGTGAAGGCCTCCTCTTCCCTCAGCACTCAAGCTCTGAAGACTCTAGAGGACAGCTTTCCTGCCTCACCATCCCTCTGAGACCAGCCATGGGTGCTAAACCTCCCCTCTGACTTAAAAATCCCAAGCCACTCCTCTCCCTAACGCCTGGACTGGCCTCCTCAGCTGCCTTCTGGTACATACTAAATTTCTCCAGAACTTGGAAGCCACGGCAGAGCTGCTCCCAGACTAAGTCATTCTCCTCTTCAAAACCTTCCAGTGCTGGCTCCGCAACCACAACCCCACACAGAGAACTCGTCACTGGGCTTTGATGTGCTCCATGGGGATCCTCAAGTCCCGCCACTCTGGGGTCCACCCCACAAAAGAATGCATGAAAAAGCACTTAAGTCACTAGATGAAAACGCAAACCATGTTGCTCCCTTGCTTAAAACTCCGTCAATGGTCGTAAATTCCACTGATAACCAATCTTCATTGAAGCTGTCAATGGCCCTGCATGGCCTGACCCCACCCACCCCTCCAGCCCTGCTCTGCTGCTCGCCAGGCTCCAACAACACTGGTTAGGCCTCAGTGTTTAGGGCACATCGCGCTCCCTCTACCCAGCAAGGCTTTACATTGATATGGTCTCAGCCTGTACTCCTCTCCCTCTGCCTCCTGGCCCAGCGAAATCCCACCCACCCATCAGTCTCACCTTAAATGTCACTCTCTCCAAGGAAGCCTTTCTTAACACCCCCCCACACATCCCGAATCCCCACTAACACAGCACCTGTAAGTCCCCTTCACTGCCCTAATCACGACTGCAACTGATGAACCACAGTTCAATGATCTGATTAATGTCTATCTTCACTGTACCTTCCAGAGGCCACATCTATTTTTCTAACCCCTGTGTCCTTGGCACTTAGGGCAGGATTTGGCCCATGGTTGGAATTCAATAAATCTTTGCTGAATGACTGAGGGAGTGAAGTGCTGGTGACAACTTCTCCACCTACCTGAGTCCTCTTACTGGCAATATTGGCTGAACCTTTGCTTCTGATACCCTCAACTTTCCCTTCTGTGTTCCTTCTTTGGATATCTGCCTCCACCCCCATTACCCCCATTCAATTTTTCCAGGAAATTTCACATTATCCTTGTGAAATGCACCAAGAGGAACCATAAGAATAGGGTCAACCAATCAGAGAGGCAACCTCCCCCTAATATCCTGTCCTAAGGTTTATTGGAGTGACTCAGCTCAAGAGCTGCAAGGTATAGAGGAGAAAGAAAGGGGATTCCATCTCTGGAAACGATTCCTCTAAGCTGCTTTGATCTTAATTGCTTTGCGTGCAAATTGAGGTAGAGTCCCAGTTGATTGAAACTTTTTCATTTGCAGAGAGAAGTGAATGATGCAGGCTGCATTCCTGTGAATATGCTCGTAATATTACGAGAAGACTTGGGGCTAAGGACATGCCTGGACATGATTAACCAAGTTGTGCACTTGCAAATTAGATGAATGCCAGGAAATACTTAAAACTTCCCTTTCTTACTAAACACTTCAAGATGTGCCCTTATTTATTGTCAACCTTTTAGCCCCCCCTTTAAAAAAAAAAAAAGTAAATCCTTTCTCTCTGACAAAGGTCCTGCAAAAGAAAGTCACTGTGATATGAAACGCATCCCAAGGACATGAGTTCAACTCATGCCTCAACAAGTGTGCCTGGCTCTAAATTTAGACAACAGTAAACATCTGATTCTAGGAAAAGTTTGATCCCAGAGATACCACTCTAGACAGGAAAAAAGTCTAAGGGACAGAATTGAATTAGTTTACCTCCCTAAGGTACAGTGAACAGGAACAGTCTCTAGCCAGCTAACCACAAATGCAGGACTCGCCCTTCACTCCTGGAGGAAGGAAATTCAGGAAGCGAGGCTGAAACAATCCTCTGTGCTGGCTGGAGAAGACTGTGGAGCCACGGGAATCACAGGGACTGCGCATTCCAGCAACAGCTATATCTGCTCTGCAAACTTTCTTCTGCAGTTTCCTCTCGTTTCCTGAGCTGGGCAGACAGTGACGTAAGGTACACTGGCCCCAGGGAGCTCTCTAGAAATCCAGACTCCTGCAAGGCCCTGGTGAGATGAGCTCTGCCAGGCACTTTCCAGACTAAGGGCCAACGACACCTCCTGGGTGCATGTGGTCTCCCCCACTTCAGATCCTCAGGAATCTGAGGCCCTGATCATCAGCACCAGGTGATCACAGGGGCCCAACAGCTAAAACTTCTTGTTCCCATCTCTGTCCATTGTGTACTATCTTAGAATCATAGAATCTTGGGGTTAAAAGGGCAAATTTCTTCCAATCCTCACTCCAATGCTTGACTTTCCTCCACAGTCAAGCTTGTATAAATATTAAGCACCTACTCAAACATTTTGTGACTTGATAGTCAAATCACTCGAGCCATTTCAGAAGCAGGAGGTGCGACTGGTGGAAGAGCATCAGACTGGCCTGTGTCCAAGCTCTGCTCCAGCTTTCACACCAGATGTGGGATCTTGAGTCACTTCATCTCTCTCAGCCTCACTTTCCTTACACAATAATAGTAGATGATAATAATGCTCACATCCACTGAGTACTTACTCTACCAGTTCCTAGTAAAGTATGCTGAGTACCCCTCACCGATTAGATCATTCAAGTCTCCCAAGAACCTTATGAGTTGGGTACTATATTATTTCCATTTTACATAAGAAAACCAAGAGGTAGAAATATATGACTTGCCCACTAAGCTACACAGACAGAGCAACCTCTAGGAATCCAGGCTTAAAAATAATAAATAAAATAAAATAAAAAACAAATGAGCAAAGACATCAGCAGCCACACATTGCAGGTGAGACAGGTTTCACAGATTTATTCCAGGCAACTTATTAAGCAAAGAAACAAACAAATAAAATAGAAACAACCTTCAGGGGGAAAATATCAGAAACCAAAGTTGCTGCAATATATTATCAAAATGTTATGTTTTCAACAAAAAAATTATGAGACATGCAAAAAAAAACCAGGGGAAAGTGTGACCCATCCTCAGGAAATGAAGCAATTAATAGAAACTATTTTTGAGTGTACCCAGATGTTGGATTTAGCAGACAAAAACTTCAAAGCAGATATTATAAATATGTCCAAAGAACTAAAAGAAAACATGTTCAAGGAATTATAAGAAAATATGATAACAATAAATCAACAAATAAATATTTTCAATAAGGACAGATAATTTTTCTTTAAAAGAATCAAATGATAATTCTGGAGTTAGAGTTCAATAGTTGAAATCAAATCTCACTAGAGAGGCTCAAGAGAAGACTTAAGATGCCAAAAGAAAGAATCCATGAACTTGGATATAGAGAAATAGATATTATCCAATCTGAAGAAGACAGAAAAACTGAAAAAAAAAAATGAACAGTCTCAGAGACCTGTGGTATAACAGCAAACATATTATATTTGTGCAATGGGAGTCCCAGAGTGGAGAAAGAAAAAATATTTGTAGAAATAATGACTGAAAATCTCCCAAACTTGATGAAAAACATTAATCTACACATGCAAGAAGCTCAAGAAACCCCAAGTAGGATAAATACAAAGATGTCTACACTTAGACAAAACATAATTAAACTCTTGAAAGACAGAGAGAAAGAAAAATCTTCAAGGCAGCAAGAGAAAAACAACTCATCATGTACAAGGGAGCATCAATATAATTAACGACTAACTTTTCATCAAAATACAATGGGGGCCAGAAGGCAATGGGAAGACATGTTTGAAGCACTGAAAGGAAAAAAACTATCAACCAAGAATTCTATATCTAGCAAAACAATTCTTCGAAAGTGAAAACAAAATACACATTTCCAGACAAAGACAAAAGAAATCATTGTTCACAGACTAGCCATATAAGAAATACTAAAGCGAGTCTTTTTTGTTTGTTTGTTTTCTTTTCTTTGGTGAGGAAGATTGGCCCTGAGTTACGATCTGTGTCGATCTTCCCCTATTTTTTGTATGTGGGATGCCACCACAGTATGGCTTGATGAGTGGTGTGTAGGTCCATGCCTGGGATCTGAACCCCTGAACCCTGGGCTGCCAAAGGAGAGTACATGAACTTAACTACTACACAACCAGGCCAGCCCATAAAGGAAGTCTTTTAGACTGAAAGAAAATGATGCCAGATGGTAATTTGAATCCATAGAAAGAAATAAAGAGCACCAAAATGTTAAATATATGTGTTAATATAAAAGACTAAACATATTTTTCTTATTTCTTCTCTTAATTTTTTCAAAAGACATAAAATTGTATGAAGCAAAAATTATATAACACAGTATTGTTGGCATTATAATATATACACATGCAATAAATATGACAATAATAACACAAAGGATGGGAGAGGGAATGGAGCTTCACTGGAGCAAAGTTTCTATTGTACAGGAATTAAGTTTCCATTAATCTGAAGTATGTGGTGATAAGTTAAAATGTACATTGTAAGCCCTAGAGAAACCAGTAAGAAAATAACTAAAAAAATGCAGTTTAAAAAAATCAACAGAAGAATTGACATGGTACACTAAAATATATTTAACATAAAAGAAGGCAATCAAGGAAAAACACAGGTACGAAAAATACAGAAGACATACATAAAACAAACAGCAAAATGGCAAATGTGAACCAAACCATAACAATTAATTATATTAAATATGAATGGTCTAAACATCCTAAACAAAGGCAAGGATTTCCAGACTGGATAAAAAAGAAAGATCCAAACTATAAGCTGACTACAAATTACACACTTTAGATTCAAAGACTCAAATAGGTTAAAAGTAAAAGAATGGGAAAAGCTATATCCTGCAAACAGTAACCACAAGAAAGCTGGAGTGGCTATATTAGTAAGAGACAATCAGACTTTAACACAAGAATTATTATTAGAGATAAAGAGCGAAATTCCAAAATGATAAAAGGGGCAATTAATCAAGAAGATTTAATAATTATACATGCATATGCACCTAAAAATGGATCCCCAAAATACAGGAAGCAATGACTAACAGAACTGAAACGAGAAATAGAGAATTCAACAACTATAGCTGGAGATTTAAATACTCCATTCTTGATAACTGATAGAACAACTACACAGAATATCAGCAAGGATATAAAAGACTTGAATGATACAATCAACCAACTTAATCTAACTGATATAGAGAACACTCCAGCCAATGATTGCAGAATATACAATGTACAGATTCAACATACTAAAGTACACACAAAGCTTTCCTGGAATAGATCATATGGTAGTCCATGAAACAAGTATCAAAAATTTAAAAAGTCTGAAATCACATCAAGTATATTCTCTTTTTAAAGGTAGAAATCAGCCACAGAAAGAAACCTGATAAACCTCTAAATATTTAGAAATTAAACTACATACTTCTAAATAACCCACTGGTCAAAAAAGAAATGACAAGCAAAATTACAAAATATTTTGAACTCAATGAAAATGAAAACATAGTATAACAAAATATGTGGGATACAGCTAAAGCAATGCTTAGAGGGAAATTCATAGCTTTAAATGCCCATATCAGGAGAGAAGGGTCTCAAATAAATAACCTAACTTTCACCTTAAAAAAAACTAGAGACAGAAGAACAAGCTAAAACCAAGGCAATCAAAAGAAAGGAAATAAAAAAGATGAGAGCAGAAATCAATTAAAGAGAAAACAGAAAAACATTAGAGAAAACAAGAAACCAAAAGTTGGTTCCTTGAAAAGCTCAACAAAATTGACAAATCCTTAGCTAGACTGATGAGAGAAGGAGAAAGCAAGAGACAGAGAAGAGACAAATTACAAAATGATAAATTAAAGAAAGAACATCACTACCAACCCCACAGAACAACTTTATGCCAACAAATTGGACAACCCAGATAAAATGGAAGTATCTAGAAAGACATAAATTACCAAAACTGATCCTAAAAGAAATAGATGATCTGAATAAATCTATAACAAGAAACTGAATTCATAATTTAACATCTTTTCACAAAGAAAAGTGCAGGCCCAGATGATTTCACTGGTGAATCCTATCAAATATTTAAAGAAGAAATAATACCAATCCTTCACAAAATCTTTCAGAAAATAGGAGGAAGGAATACTTCCCAACTCACTCTCTGAGACCAAAGACATCACAAGAAAAGAAATTTTTATTCTTAAGAAAATACTGGTAAACTCTATCGACTGACATATAAAACAGATTATATAAGATAACCAAGTAGGGATTTATCCCAGGAACACAAGGTTGGTATAAGATCCAAAATTAATATAATATAACAGATTAATAGAATAAAGGATAAAAATCACTGATGATCTCAACAGACGAGATAAAAATTCTCAATAAATTAGGAAAATAAGGGAATTTCTTCTACCTGATAAAGGGCATCTATCAGGTTTTTTTAAACCTACAGCCAACCATCATATATAAATGGTGAGAAACTGACTGCTTTCCTCCTAAGACTGGGAACAGGGCAAAGGTGCCCGTTTTTGCCACGCCTATTCAACACTGAAGTAGAGGTTCCACTGAGTACAATAGGCAAAAATCATCATCATCAACTAATTAATTAAAGGCATACAGATTGGAAAGGATGAAGTAAAACTGTCTTCATTCACAGATGGCATGATCCTGTATGTTAAAAATCTCAAGGAATCCACACAGAAAAACCACTAGAACTAATCACCTCCCAGAGGTCCCACCTCCAAATACCACCATATTGGGGATTAGGATTTCAACATATGAATTTTGGGTAGACACAAACGTTCAGTTAATTGCACCTAAGAATTTACCCAAGAAAAATGAAAACATTATGTTCATACAAAAACGTAAACATTCATAACAGCATTATTCATAATAACTGCAAATTGGAAACAACACAAATGTCCATCAACTCGTACATACGTAAACAAAATGTGGTATATCCATACGATGGAATACTACTCAACAATTAAAAGGAATAAACTACCAATACATGCTACAACATGAATGAACCCCAAAACCATGATGCTAAGTAAAGAATCCAGATGCAAAAGATTACATATCGTATGAGTCCAGCCATATGAAATTTTCAGAAAGGGCAAATTTATAGAGAAAGAAGGCAGATCAGTGCTTGCCTTTGGCTAGGGGTGGGAACAGGGATTAACTGCCAATGAGCACAAGAGAACTTTTTGGGGTGATGAAAAGGTTCTAAAACTAGATTGTGGTGATAGTTACATAACTCTATAAATTTACCAAAATCACTGAATTGTGCTTTTTTTTTTTTAAAGATTTTATTTTTTCCTTTTTCTCCCCAAAGCCCCCTGGTACATAGTTGTATATTCTTCGTTGTGGGTCCTTCTAGTTGAGGTATGTGGGACGCTGCCTCAGCGTGGTTTGATGAGCAGTGCCATGTCCGTGCCCAGGATTCAAACCAATGAAACACGGGGCCACCTGCAGCAGAGCGTGTAAACTTAACCACTCGGCCATGGGGCCAGCCCCTGAACTGTGCTTTTACAATGGGTGAATTTTGTGGTATGTAAATTTTATCTCAACAAAGCAGTTTGGGGGAAAAAAAAGACAATGTATGTAAAAATTCTTTTTAAACCATAAAATACAGCAGCTGCTATCATAATGGTGGTTGATGCTGTTAAATGTTGTTGTGCCAGGCCTTTCCCACTGAGAACCCTCCAACGATAAACTTTGCTACTGTTCTCATAAATGAACTTATATAAATCACTTAGAACAGTGCCTGGGTCCTGGACATTATGTAAATATTAACTATCATCATTATTATTATTCTGACTATCATCCTCAGTGTCATTATTATTATTAACGTGGCAGGCATGCCTTGAAGGGCTCTAGAAGGTGGTGCTGGGCCCCCCAGGGGTGGCCACTATGGACTCCTTCCCCAGGCTCTCAGGCAGCCAGAATTGTTCCTAGAAGGAGTCCCACGGAGTGTGGCCACATTTCTTCCACTGGGTAGAGCCTCTTTCAGCTTTAAGAAAAAGGGGGCATCTTTTTCATATTTGTTTCTTTGTTCTTGGAACCCCAGATGCCTGCGGGAAAGCCCACTCCTAGTGTGTTGTAAATGAAAGAGACTCATGAATGAGTAACTAGCCTTTTGTGTCCGGGTCCCTCAATTCTCCAAGTGTCCCCCTTCTGCCCACCCCCAAGCTCTGCTCCCAGAACTCTCTGGAACAGCTCTGAGAGGCAAGACAGTGCTGTACTGGGAACCCTGCCTGCCCTGCACCCCAGAAGGAGCCTCTCCTAGCAGGCTCAGTCCCTGGGGGTGAGGGGGGGCAGGGTTTCAGCAACCCCAGCCACAGCTGCAGGGGTCTGGACTCAGTCTCGCTGCCATTAAGGTATCGCAGTGCTTCAATGGGACTCATGATGAGCCATGACCTCCAGGTTACAGCCCCCTTTCCTCCTCACGGGGCTGACCCAGTGTGTGTCTGGGATTCTGCCTCAGTTTACTTGCCTGGCACTGCCATTCCCTCCGGCCTGAGGCCGAAGGCTGCTTTCCCAGATCACCGACAACTTCCCTTCTTCAGGAAGCTGAACCCCATTCCTTATACGAGGGGTTTGACCAACAAGTACTCTAAAGGTTGGCCTCTCAAACCCCCTGGGGAGGCTGCCACATCCTCTAGAGCACTGTTATCTCATAAAACCTTCTACAGAGATGGAAATGTTCCATATCTGCACTGGCGGATGCAATAGCCACTAATCACATTAGGCTACTAAGCACTTGGAACATGGCTAGTGTGACAGAGGAATTGAATTTTTAACTCTATTTACTTTTAATTAATTTCTATTTAAATGGCCACATGTGGCCCCTGGCTACTGTATCACACAGCTCAGCTTTAGATACTGAACACTGGCCTAGCAACCCCTCAGGGGGCAGCTGGCAGCAGGGTTAGGTGCTCCCTAAACTCATGCTGCCCCACTCCCCACAGCACACAAGGGCCCTGGCTTCCTCTCCATCCCTGCCAGCATTACATGGACCAGCAAGCTAGACTTATACAAATACTCCCCTGGGGCACCAGGTGTGCTCACAGGGGTCTGAGGGCTGCTCCCTCCATCTTTCAGCAACACATCTTAGGGGGAAAAAAGAACAGAGGGAGAGACCACAGACATGAGTCAGACCAATGATGCAGACATGAGGGATGGACGAGGCCTCTGCTGTCTCTTTTTAAAGCTGAATAAATAACTTGCTTTGAATTTTGTCATAATTTCACCACTACACTAAGAATTGGGGCCCAAATTATGTAAAACAAAATTTAAAAGTCACATCAGACAGGAAAAAAAGGGATTATTATAAAATGCCTTACAGGAACTAAAATACCAATGTAATAATGAGTATTAGACGAGGTGAGACTAAATTGGCTATAATTTCAAGTCATTAATTGTCACTTCATGGAAATTTTTTAAAAAAGAAGTAGCCATTTCAACACAGAGAAACTAGCAGAATGAAAATCCTTTGCTTTGGGACTGGTATGTCCTTTTAAAATGCCAGTGTTGGTCAATTATCTCACAGCATAACCACTTTGGATTGAAAAAAATCAATATGCACCGAGGCAATTATTTTCTGTACCTCCTACTCCTGAACTGGCAATGAGTTTTCACGGTTCAATTAGCTTTTAACTTGAAACAATAGCGGCCAGTCTCTATTTTTATCCAGGATATTTATTTACAACAAAAATGCAATGCTATTTCAAATTGTTTTAGAGAATCTGCAAAGGAGAGACTGACAGTCAAACTGTAGTGGCATAATATTACAATGTTTTAATCTTTTAGTCCAGTAATCTTACTGTGATGATTATCCTTGGGAAATAATATTCAGAAAGAAAAACTATGTACCTGAAGATGTTCACAAGCATCACAATCTAAAATGGCAAAAATTGTCTAGAAACAATCTAAACAAATTAAATGTCTATAAAAAAGAAAATGATTGTATATCCCCTGCACTCAGGCTCACACCTGTCACTGCTCCAGTGAAGCTGCTCATCAAGGTCACGGATGGCCTCTCTGTTACTAAATCCAGCCCTCATCATATGTACCTGTCATCAGCATTTGACACAGGTGATCACTCTCCCTTTCTAGAAACACTCTGCTCACTTGGTCTCACACACTCTGCAAATGCAGACCAGGAACTTATAGAAAAGCAAATCCAGAGGCCTCCCCCCAAGACCCTGCAGACACAGGACTGGGGGGAACTTACGCCGGCCCCACTCATCCATTGCACCTTGCATTCAAGTTGGAGAGAGGAGCCAAGCCGAGCCGAGCCAAACCTGGCTCACGTGCTAATCACAGGCTTCACCCTCAGCTTTCCCTTATCCATAAAATCAGACTAGCTGAAGTGTGACTAATTCACATTGGCAGATAATCCAATAACCATTCCACTGGGGCTTGGAGATATACAGTGTATGTCAGGTTCACCAATTCTGTCTGGCTTGGATTATAAAAAACTAAGTTGCATTTCCTGACTGTGGAGCAACTGGTGAGGAAGACATCCCAGAAGCATGTTTGGGAAGGGAGGGATGCAAACTTAGGAAGTAATCATTGGCACAGGTGATTCATAAAAAGGGTGAGTAACTCTAAGTAGGAAGTAGGCTCAAAGAGAGGAGTTGTGTAATGCAGAACTTCCCTTCCCACTCCCCCTGAGTTTTAGAAAAGAGTCAGTCAGGAGCAAGCCACCCAGGCATTTCATCCTGGGAAGGTCAAGTGCCTGAAGAAGGAGTTCTAGGCCACGGTGACTCCATGGCAAGAAAGGTCACCAAGTACAGAGAGTCAAGGGCCTGGGTTTCAGGGGAGCTGGTCGTAGGGATATCCCAACCGAAGCCACACTAACAAGAGCAGTAACAGCGGCACTTCTGTAACACCCGTTATGTGCCTGGTAAGCATATCTTCTATTAACTCAATTACCCTTCACAAGCAGATACTATTATTTTCAGGTACTAAGAGGCAGAGCCGCATTCAAAACCAGGCAGTGTTGTTCCAATGCTCTTAACTGTTATGCAATACATAACAGAATCCTTAAACATGAACACCCTAGTCATCAGAGAAAAGTTTCATGGTGTTCACAATGTCATGACATCCACAGTTCTGGACAGCCAATTCAGGAAGCGACTCTTCCATCACAAGGAGCGAAATATCCCCTCCCCTTCCCACCGAGAACAATGATCCCTGCGGAAAATGAGGACAAAAGCCACAGAGCCCTCAGATGGGAGCACAAAAACCAATTCTCAAGTTAATGAGTAAATATTGGTGGGCATTTTGCCAAGCACACTGGAAAAAACAAATCTCTATAAAAATCAACTGATGAAGTCTTGCTACATGGAAATAAATTTTGATCAGCTGCATTGCCAGGGACTAAAATTAATCTGCAAAGTGAATGAAGAGCTGGGATATGTGAATGCAACTACCAGGCCCAGGAGTCAGTGTGGGGTAGGAACGAGCAGGGCCCACAGAAGAGACCCCATTGGCAGAACCGGAAGAGGGATCCAGACCAAAAAGGCACAGTCTGTTCCCTTAGCCACTGGCTCAGGGTTCCCATCACCACCGTGGGAAAGAACTGGATTTTATCCAAAGTTCCTCAAAATAATGTGTATGGCTCTATATAACTACATATAGAACTAATTACTTCCAACACATCTTTTTGCCACCTTCAGAATGGCCCAAGCTAAAGGGCCTCTCTAGTGGTTATCATCTACCTGTGTCCCATCAGGGTTCCAAGTGCCCCCTCAAATATGGCCATCCTGACAAACCTCAGGCTGCAGAGATCGCCAGGCCTGCGACAGACTCATGTGGGAACTTAGATAAGCCCCTGCCCTCCCCTGGGTCACATGTGTTCATTGAAAATAAGAGAAGTGAACTTATGAGCCATGATGGTGTTTAGGATATCCACTTAGAATAATGTGGAAAGAAACGTTCCGTGGGTGAATCAATTTGGGGACTGCTTGCTAATCCAAGTTAAATGGATTTCCTTGGTGCTGTTCTTCTCCAAGTCTTCAGTGTGATGGCGCACGCTGTGAATCTCCAAGAAGGGGATTGAGGGCTCTGTTTCCACATATTTTTTCATCGCTGCTTTTCACATCTCCTATAAGGGTCTTCCCTGGAAAATGCAGTCTAGGGAATGCTGTTCTTCAAGATTTCTTTCAGATCCAGTGCTCTGGGTGGTAGCCCAGAGCTGAAGTCATTCTGCCTGGGTTTGAACTCCAACTCCAACCCAGGTAGCTGGGTAAACTTGGCCATTTCACTTAACCTGCTTCCTTATCTTTAAAATGGGATAAATGACTGCACCTGCTCCCAAGAGTGAATCACATGAGAGAATTCATCAAAGTGTACAGCACGGTCCACTGGGAGCAGCAGTGGAAACAGCGGTGGTGGAATTCCCTAACTCCTCCGGAATCAAGCCTGGAAAATGCTTTTCCCAGTGCTTCCCAAGAGGCCTGCAACAGGACATGGAACTTGTCTTTCATCCTCACAACTTGGCTCCCCCCAAGCAAGAGCTTTGGTGACAAGGGCTCACCGACCCATAATCAGTTCTCTCATGTGAACCTCCTCCTGGACTCTGTAGGGCAGGGACCTGGGGCTGCACTGTAACATCAGTAAACCTGGGATCATCTGTCTAGACTGGGCTGGGAAGAGGTGGTCAAACAGCCTTGCTCTTGTCTGACTTCATCAGTCACTCATTTAAGTCACCTGGTGGAAAGAGCCCTGGACCACAAGGAAACCCGGGTTCAGGCCCCTGGTTCAACATGAGCCCCAAGATCCAAGGTGCTCTGGGGCTCCACCACTAGTCACCTCTCTGGGCCTCAGTCCCCTCCATCGGTAAAATTTAGGAGTGAAGAGAACAAAGGTTCTCCATTAGAGATGTACATTGAACTTATCCAGGGCACTTTTCTGTAATTCTGTCCCAATCCAACCCCAGACCTCCTCAGTCAAACATCTCTTCTCACTGTATATAAAATTCACCTCAAGTAAAAAAAAAATCTCTGAGCACTGGAACCCAGACAAAGTATTTTGGAAACAGCTCCCTGGGTGATTCTGATCTGCCCTTTTGTTAAGAGCCACTGTCCTGGATGATCACTGAGCACCCTCTCTGGCATCTTATAAAAGGCCACCAGACTTCTGCATTCCTCTGCGAAGAGGGTGTGGAACCTACTGCCTTTCAAATCACTGGCTGGGCGAGGTCAGGCTTGTTGGGAAGAGCCCTCAGTCCGTGCAGGGGGAGAGGCTCTGTACATCCTGGGGCCCCAGGACAACTTTTACCCAACTGCATCTGGGACATTCCTTCCAGGTACCTGTCTCTGTGAGTCTATCTCAACCCTCTGGCTTTATCCTAAGACACTCTCAAACCAAGTGCCAACAAAAGCAAGCACCAACTAGATCCTCCTCCCTAATCTATACTCACTTTATCTCAAGTCCTGTCCTGATGTTATTCCTTATTGGTGATCCCATTTCTGCCCTTCTGGACTCCAAATCTGTACTGGAGTCTCAGGCTTCCCTTTGACAAGGACCCTGGCTTAGATTCACTCCATTGGCTCTTCACACTTTGGGCTATCTCAGGTAGAACACCTATCCTGGCTGGCCCCTCCAGACCAAGCCCCAACTAGGCTGATACACGGGTCCCAGGGACCATCCAAGCCTCACAGGACCTGACTGGCCAAGGGAAAAAAGGCATCATAGCCTGAGGCCCAGAAGGACCCAAAGCCTCAGCATTCTGATTAATTCCAATTTGGGGACTTAGCCACCTCTCTGTTCCTCCTCTCCATCACCACAGGTAAATGAGAGCTAAAAAAGAGCCAAGAGTATTGCAGGGATTGGCCAGGGCCAACTTCAGACTTGGAACAAATCTCTGGAGTGTTGAACCCCACTTTGTTCCGACTGTCAGCACAAACAACTACAGAGACTCCTAGTAACATGGAAACAAAAGAAATAAACATCAATGTTTAGAAACAATCCTAAAATCAATACACAATGGAATAGGACATACATTGCAATGTCATCTTAAAGAGACCAACTAGGTCCCCGGTCAAAAAAAATTGGCAATAACCTAATAGAATACATTAATAAATTTAAAAAGGTAAGTTGTCAATCAAAAGACAAAGAGAATCTCAGAAGCAAATGCTGGCACTGCCCACCCAAGCCCTCTGCAGGGGAGAAGCTCAGTCGTGGGCTTTAGAGCATTCCGGTTCCAACGCCCACCGTCCTGTCCATCTTTCTTCAAAATTATATAGCTTTCACTCCCATATGTGTAGACTGTCATGTCTACCAGCAGCCCCCAAAGATGAAAACCTAGGAACCCTGAGAACACTGTCGACTTGGGGTCCACACACTCAAGCTAAAAGGATATCCTGAGACTATCCGATTCCTAGCTTCCAGCCTCCTGTATCCAGTCACCCACTTTGGTCACCTCAAAAGAAGGACTACTTCAGATAAATTCACAGGAAAAAGCAGGCCAGGACTATTCTTAAGGATAACAATAGTTCATTTCTCTGATAACACACTACAATGTACAAAGTACTTCATCAGAAATCACGCAATAATGTTTTTTATAATCTCAGAGTGCAGAAGACTTTTCTAGGTGTGACACAAAATCTAAAAGTCACAAGACTGATATATCTGACAACGCAATTTTTTTAAATCTTTGTTAAAAAAAGAATCAAAAGACAACAAATATTTTCAACGTATATCAGTGACAAAAATGCTAATTTCCTTAAGAAATAAACAGCTCCTTGAAATCAGTAAGAAAAAGTCAACAACCCAATAGAAAAATAGGCTAAGGATATAAATAGTTCACACAAAAGGAAATTCAGTGGTTCTTACTATATGAAAGGAGACCCAATGTCACTCAAAATAAGAGAAAGAAACCTTAATATTTCATTGAGATAGAATTTTTCACCTATAAAATTGGCAAAGATGAAATAGTTTGCTTACATTCTGAGCTGGGTGTGGGGAAACAAGACAATCTCATGCATTGCTAGTGGATTTAGAAATTGATATGGGGCTGGCCAAGTAGAGCAGAGGTTAAGTGTGCACGTTCTGCTTTGGCAGCCTGGGGTTCACCGGTTTGGATCCCGGGTGCGGACATAGCACTGCTTGGCAAGCCATGCTGTGGTAGGCGTCCCACATATAAAGTGGAGGAAGATGGGCACGGAAGTTAGCTCAGAGCCAATCTTCCTCAGCCAAAAAGAGGAGGATTGGCAGCAGATGTTAGCTCAGGGCTAATCTTCCTCAAAAAAAAAAGAAAAAGTAATTGATATAAACACAACGGAGGGCAATTTAACAAGATCTATAAAAATTTTAAATGCACATACCTTTGACTCAGCAATTTCACTTTCAGGAATTTATCCAACAAAATCCTGCTTAAGGGTAAAATCATTTATGAACAAGACAGTAACTACAGTATTGTTTTTAATCACAAAATTTGGAAATAATCTAAAGGTACTTCAACAATTTATTCAACAACTAGTTAAACAAATTTCCATGCAATGAAATACTCCGTAGCTATAAAAAGAACAAGGCACCCTTAAACACACAGATTTGAAACTATCAACAAGACATATTGTTAAATGAAAAAAAAAACAAGGTGCAGAACCTTTCTAGGGAGTTGAGAACTTAGTGGCAGGGATGAGGGTAAGAAGACTTATTTTCTCCATATATGTGTTTGTATTTTCTGAATTTTGTACCATGTGGATGTGGTTGAAAATAAGACGACAAACAAAACTTTAAATGAGTTTCACTGATGTGGTAAATCTATGTATGTTGATATCGCTCATGTTATTAAGTATGGGAGAAAAAGCAAGTTGCAAGTAAAAATGTAGAGCTTAATCTCATTTATATTTTTTAAAACTTTTGTTGTCTGCTGGCATATGTGTGTTCATAAATGCATAGCAAAAGGCCTAAAATGAAACACACCAATCTATTTACAGTGCTTACCCTTGAAGAGGGGAGTAGAATTGGGTTAGGAAAGAAGGAATGAAGGAGTTTGTACACTGGTTACCTTGAAAAATCTGCATTTTTAAGATTTTTCTAATTGACCATCCATATGTTTTTATTTTGATTACCGTATTCTTTATTCCTAAGAGTTCTACATGGTTGTTTTTCAAATACGCGAGGTCACTTTTTACTGTTTCCTGCAGGGATTTTCAGGGTTGTCTTTTGTTTCTTTAAACGTGGTTAGCGTACATTTCTCGTGCTCTGTGTCTGATCGTCTGAAGTCCTAGCGGGTCTGCTTCTGCTGTCTCTTGTTTTTACCGGTTCTCACTCATCACACCGTATTTTCTTTGTGCTTGGTTATTTTTGGCTGTGCACTGTTCATTGTCCTTGAAAGTTATTTGTGAGAATGAAAGTGGCTAGGACAGCATTCAACTAAGTTCCCCCGAGGTTTGAGGATCATCCAAATCCCCTTTTGCTGGTAAAGAGCACAGGCCCTGGAGTCAGACGGTCTAAGTTCCTGTCCAACTCTCCCAGCAGTGCTGTGTCTCTCATTGGGCAATTCACCTGATCCTTCTAGGTCCAATTTTCCTCACCCAAAGTAGGGAATGTTCCTCCCTCTGGGCTTACAGGGGATAAGATAACACATATAGTAAGGCACGCAGCACATTCCTGGCACAAGGTCAGTCTTCTCGAAATTGTGCATTTATATTATACATGTTACACTACAACATTTTGCAGTGAGGGTCTGACCCAAGGAGACAGCAGCAAGAACAGGCAGAGGGGAAGGGCAGCTGGGGGACAATGACTGGCAACAGGGTCTTCTCCCTAACTAGCCTGTAAGCTCTGTGGGGCCAAGAGGCAAGGAGGGTGCCTCTTAGCACCTCTCACTGGTGCCCTAGTCCATGGCGGGTGTTGATAAAAGGGTTACAAAAAGTAAGACACAAGTGAAAGGGACTGTGGGATAAAAAATGTGACCCCTGGGCCCTTAGAGCCTCCATGTTTGATACCCTGAGAGTGACTCCCCAGAGAAAGGTGATTGCTAAGTCACAGCGGTCCAAAGAGAGGAGCACTTTGCCACCAGAGAAAGAGCCTGGCTCCTTGGAATTCCCTAGAGCCCCGCCCCCAGAGAGGGGGGACATGTCAGAGATGATGAGACAGAAACAGCTAGTAGGTTCCATGTAGAGTAGCCCCAAAGATACCTCTAACTGCCGTCTGGTTGCAATCCTTGCTCACATCTTTGTCCTGCATTGATGTGAACACTTAGGCCAGTGTCATTCCCAGACCTTCACTGATGCACTAATTTGTTGACTGAGTGGCTAGTACCCACCCCTCCACCTCACTGGAAACTCTTTTGGGGGTCCACATACCCTTCAAGAGAGCAGCAGACACAATCTCAACCCCAAGCCTGGGACTGACAGCAATGCGAGAGGGGAGCATGCCGACACTAGAGAAAACCCACAAAAGTTGTGAATGCAACAAGAGAAAAATCTCATTTTCTCAAACACAAAGAACAGAGATCTAGCAATCACTGGGAGTTTAAAGTAAGGTGCAAACAACATAGCAGATCCACTCCCTCTGCTGAGTTAGTGTCTCTCCACCACGATTCCTCTGCACGGTGTTTTTCCACAAGTCTATTAGTCATTCCACACGGCCCCCCTGCAGTATGCTGGAACTGTCATTCCTAATGCTGATGGGGCTGGGAGGACACGTAACTGCTGTGCCTCTTGTCTGAAGCCACCAAGGAACCTGGGGACATTTAGTCAGGTCAGCCCCTGGAACAGAGGCTGACACTAACATCAGGGGCATCAGTCAACAGCTCAGCAAGGGAGAGGGGAGGAGGACGACAACTGAGGAAATTACAGTCATGTTAGAGACAGCACAGGGAGGAGACGGGGAAAGTGCTTTTAAAAAGCCTCGCATTTTTATTTCTAATAGAACCCAGAATTTGCTGTACACAGTGTTCTAGAAAACTGTCATCATCTTAAGCAAATCTGGTATATAGACCTGTGGCTGAAAGGCCAGGGTGCACACGCGCACACACAACACACACACACACACACACACACACACACTATCATACCACACAGAACTGCCGGCCAGCCAGGACTAGGAAGAATGAGAGGGTGACTAGAGGACCAGCCCAGCAGCCAGAGTGGTCGTGCTGGAGCGTGCCTAAGAGGTGGGCAGGGACTGTGGTCTCATGGGCTGCTCAGGCAAGCTGAGCATCTCATTTCCACCTCCAACATCTTTTAAAAGCCAAGCTCAGCTAACAATGCCTGACCTGTGGCTACCCTGGTGCCCTGCAGAATCCAGCCAGCCTAGGAAACCCAGGGGAGACAGTGAATAAGCATCCACAGCACTTCCCTAAGGTGCTGTGATGACATCTGCTGATACCCCCACAAAAGAGAAGCATCGACAGTCCAAGTTTGGGACAGTTTATAAAGCAGTTTCACATGTATCACCTCAATCATGCAAGATAATCAGAGCACAAGTTTTTATCCCCAGCTGGTAGGTCAGAAAATAGAGGCAGAGGGAGAGAGGACCCATAGACTAAAAGAGACTCAAGACACACTTCCACGTTGCTGGTGGGCACGTAAAATGGTATAGCCACCCTGGAAAAGTTTGGCAATTTCTTATAAAACTAAACATGGAACTACCATAAGTCCCAGCAACTGTACTTTCAGGCACTTATTCCAGAGAAATAAAAATTTATGTTCATACAAAAACCTGTACACAAATGTCATAGCACCTTTATTCATAATAGCCAAAAACTGGAAACAACCCAGACGTCTTTAAATGGGTGAATGAGCAAACAAACTGTGGTATATCCATACCATGAAACACCACTCAGCAATAAGGAATGGATTATGGACACCTGCAACAACTGGAATGAATCTCCAGAGCGCTATGCTGAACGAAAAAAAAGCCAATCCCAAAAGATCACATACTTTGATTCCATTTATATAACATTCTTGAAACGACAAAATTATAGAAATGGAAAACAGATTCGTGGTTGGCAAGGGTTGGGGGGCGATGGCTATAAAAGGGCAACGTGAAGGATCTTTGTGGCGATGGGACTGTTCCGCATCTTGACTGTATTCGTGTCAAGATCTTGCTGTCATGTTGTATTACAGTCTTACAAGATGGTGCCATTGGGAGAAAGTGGGCAAAGGATCTCTACGTTATGTCTTACAACTACATGTTCATCTATAATCATCTCAAAATTAAAAGTTTAATTTACAAAGAGAGAGAGAGAAAGACTTAAGAGACATGTAGCCCTTGTCTGGATCCTGATTTGAAGAATGTACATACTGCTTGGATATTAGGTGGTAATAAAAAATTATTGTTAATTGTGTTAAATGTCATAAAGATACTGTGTTTATGTAAAAAAAAAGAACACATTTATCAGACACTTATCAAAATATTTAAGAATAAAATAATAATATGATATCTAGTATTTGCTTTGAAATAACCCAGAGTTGGGGGAGAAGGCGGTGGGTGGGAGTAGAGATAATATAAGATAGGCCATAAACGGATAACTATTGAAGTTGGGTGATAGGTACACAGGAGTTCATTATGCTATTCTCTCTACTTTTGTAAATATTTGAAATTTTTATAGTAAAAGGTAGAGGAATAAAAAGAGTCCCAGACAGGATGCTTCGTGCCTTGCTTAAGGCCACATCACCAGTAGGAGAGAGAAAAAGGACTTCAACCCAGGTCCTCAGACTCTGCTAGCAGAGGCTGAGCCAGTCTCTTTTGGGAAGAGCCATTGAAGGCAGGGCAAGAGGCTGGCCCAGAAGACTTTCAGAGAGCAAGGTGTAAGGAGTACCTGAATGGCCAGGCCTGTGAACCCGAGCTGTTGCTTTCTAATCAGTATATGGGATACTAAGCAGCCTCATACACAGTTGGCAGTGCAGTGATGGAGGCCACCAGGGCCTAAGAGACCCAACCTTCAACAGAGATACCACACAGCAGGCTAAATGGAGGTTCAAGGAAACAGCAAATCCTGCCCTTCTTCAACAGAAGTTTTGGAGGTTCTCAGAGGCCATTCACCAGAAAAACAGGTGTTCATCCAATCCACTTTGGAAATTGGGACTACAGATCAGCCTCCTCGCCTTCTGTCATGCAGATGGCCCACCTTGTACGAGAGACACTCTATGGAGAAAAGGTAGGCCTCCCTCAGATGCCACATGCTTCTCAAAGCCTTCCCCATATTCCTTAGCCAAAGGTGTGCCCTTCTTTGCACTCCCACAGCTCTGTGCTTATACCTCCCTGTGTCAGTTATCTATTCCTGCACAAGTTAACCCAAAACTTAGCAGCTGAAAACAACAAACATTTATTATCTCAGTTTCTGAGACAATTCAGGCACAGCTCAGCTGGATGCCCCTGGCTCACAGGCAGCCATCTACTCACAGTTTACTCATGCGGCCTCAGATCCTCTTGGCTGTTGGCCAGAGATGTCAATTCCTCACCATGAGGCCTCTCCACAGGGCAGCTCACGACATGGCAAGGACTCAGAGAAGGAAAAAAGATATCCAAGATGGAAGCCACGGTCGTTCATAGCATAATCTCAGAAGTGTTATGCCAACAGTTTTGCCATATTCTTTGCACTAGAAACAAGTGAATAAGTCCAGCCCACATTCTCAAGCGAAGGGCATGAACACCAGGAGGTGAGGATCATTGGGAGTCAT
This sequence comes from Equus quagga, assembly GCF_021613505.1. Taxonomy (NCBI): domain Eukaryota; kingdom Metazoa; phylum Chordata; class Mammalia; order Perissodactyla; family Equidae; genus Equus; species Equus quagga. Next base: position 28,212,358 of record NC_060270.1, on the reverse strand, counting down.
CTTCAAGGCTGCCTACAACATGCCCCAGGGTGGCTGGTATTTGTATGACAGTAACGTCTAACATAATTCCTCCACTAGAAAATGAAGTCATAAGGGCAAAACCTACATCTGATCATGAGGGCAAAATCCCCATGTAATCCACATCTTTTCCCCTCCCCTCCCACGCCAGCAGCTGCTCTGTATCTGAGAGCAGCAGTCACACACCTGCTGAAGAGGCAGGCCCAGGTGGCCAGGTTTGGTACCACGTGGCCCCACCTCCTCTGGCTCTGGTCCCAGCTGACTGGATCCATGACAACAAAAAAAATCAACAATTTATGGCCTGCAGGCTGGTCAGAAGATTCTCTTTCAGGATCTGAAATGGAAAATAGCAAGAGATGATGCCTGTTATGGGAAAGTCGTAACAAACCAAAGCCCCATGCAAGCTTCAGTTCTGTGGGAACGGAAAAAATACATTTAAAAAAGCAGTTGTGGAGAGAAGAAAATGGAGAAGTGCAGACAGGAACAAAGACGCCATCAGAGAGAGAGAGAGATAAAGAGAATAACCCAAACAGCCCAGTGCCCACAGCTGCCCCAAGTTCTGAGCTCTCTCATTCCCGCCCCTCCCACAGTAATCCCTCTTTTCTTGTGTTGACTTGCACTCAGCTCTCAGAAGGGAGAAGGAAAGACACAGGGGAGGGGTAGGCAGAGCAGGGAAGGAGAGGTCGTCAGGCAAGGGCCAGCACACTCCGTCACAGGCTTGCAAGAGGGAGTTTGCTTGAGGTCAGCCACGAAATCAGCTCACAGTCAGAAGTGCACTCCTATCCCAGGCACTGTTCATTCCCCAAATTTCACCATTCTATGATTAATGACTATAATGGACAAATCTTACAATGTGAGAGATGATGCCTTTTAAAAAAAAAAAGTCAATATCGTACCTGACTCCCTCAACCCAGTGCAGAAAGGAAACCATCACCCACAGCACCCAGCACCCCCTATGCGCACTCACCTCTCAGGAAGAAGTTACCCCAGAGCTTAAGATGTGAGTGACACTAGCGCAGAACCAGCTAAGCCTAGTTAAGAAGTCAGTCCTGAACTGGGGCAAGAAGCTGGTAGGAGGGAGAGAAGTCAAAAGCCAAGGTTGAAAGCTCCCTGGGAGACAAGCAGCTCCAAAATAGGGTTTCATCATCAGAATGGCTGATTCTACTCAGTGGAATCACATGGCTGCTGACAGGTCTCATCTATACATAAGGGGAATCATCCTCACTCACCCCCCAAGGGCTTTCAGATTTTATAACAAAGTTAAGGCCACGCCACATCACATCATGCCTGACTTAAGACTCTCAAGGGGTTTTCCTGCCCACAAAGGTCCAGCAGAGGCAGCCCAGCTGACACTCTGCGTGCCTGGAGAGCTCGCCTTTAGGGCCCTTCTGAAAGGCAGAGCCAGTGATCAGGGACCTGGGGGACAAAGGAAGAGCTGAGCAAGCCAAGGAAGTAGGAAAGCAGAGTGTACGTTTGACCAAGAACAGTCTATGGCAGCTAGTTTGGCTGGAGAACAGGGTGGATGTGGGGGAGCGGCAAGAAACCATGCTGAAGGGGCAACCAGGCCAAACAAGGAGAGTCAGGCATTGGTCCCTGCAACCCTCTCTCTGGAGGCCCAGCATGGCCGGGAACCTTCCAAAGGATGGTCAGAAGCCAGTGTAAGTGGGTGAGGAAAGGAAAGGAAGAGCAGGCCCGAAATTCAATCAGAGATGGCTAACGGGAAGGACCTGGTCACTGGCAATGACACACATGGCTTGGGTAGAGAAGCTGCACATTATCCCACCAGGGGCCGGTGCGCAAGGGAAGAGGCAAAGTGCAGCAGCTTCCTTCCAGGCAGCCCGGAGGTGCTCGTCAAGCACACTGCATGAGAGGACTTGGGATCCAACGCCATCGGAAGAGATGGAAACCCCAGGGCATGCTGGCTTCTGCCCAGGCCGAGGCCTAGGCCGTCCAGCACATCCCTCACCCAGAATCCCCCTCAGCCCTCAAGGCCTGGCACAACCCATCTCACCCTCCTGGACGAAGCTGCTTCTCTGAACTCTGACAGAACTGACAGTATCTGGTCCACTCGCCATGCAAATAATCCCACACGATCTCCCTTAAATCCAAGCCCAGTGCCGCTGACCTCTGACCTCTGGTTTTGTGAGCACCCACTTGCTTGGGCTCTCTTCTCACCCAGAAGGTGAGCGCCCCCACCCTGAGGGCAGGGCAGCAGCACCCACCCTGTGCCCTGCACATGGTGGGAGGACGGCAGACCCTTCACAGATGACAAGATGCCTACAATCCTGACCTCTGCCTGACCTCCCAGCAACAACAAACGCTGGCTAACGCCTTTGACTGGTGGCCGAGAATTTAAAAGAGGATCCTGAAAAGTTAACAGACAGAATCTAATCGAGGGGAACCAAATGGGAGATATTACTGTTCAATCAATTTGGCAACTATTTTCATTAGCTCAGAAAGAGCTTTTGGCATTAAGTGAGCAGAAAGCGGTCTCCAATGCATTACTATTTTTAGCATTTTATGACAAATTCACTCAGCCTGTCCCTCTTCCAAATAAGAGGACTCAAATGCCTCCAATTTGCTCCACAGCAGCTGCCAGAAAACAGTTTTCACTGAAACCACTGGACACATGTTTATAGCCTTTGTTCAATATTTACTCAGATGGTTTCACTCAGGCAAGTTCCTGAATATCTGTTTCTCCTTTTGCTTTCTTCCACACCAGAATTCTGGCACCTCACGCCATGCTGAACGCTGGCAGCCCGGGCAGCGCCCACTACACCAGGAAATCAGAACCCGCTGTGTTTCCTCAAGGCTTGGGGGACCCATCAAGAAATGGTCATCCAGAAAATTCACACTCCTGGTTGTGTCTAGCCCACAAGGAACGTCCAGTTTCTACGCAATTTATCAGAAGCTGCTGGATTTCCTCCCCAGGCACTTCGAAAAGGGCTTAAGAAAAAGTGCTGAGGCAGTAAGTCGGCTCTGGCATACTGAGGTGACCCGAAAAATAGACTGGTTCAAGATACACACTTCACAATAATTCATCCATTTAGTTCACTTGACAAATGCCTACTGTGTGTCTGGGTGTGTTCTAGGCACTGGGAACACAGCCATGAACAAACTCATGAAACATCCTGCCTCTGTGGAGTCTACTTTTGGGAGGGGGAGACAGACCATCAGAAAAAAGTAAAATACACTCTCTTTCAGATGGTGACAAGCACGATGAAGAAGAACAAAGCAGGATCGGGGTCAGGGCGCTCTAGAGGAGGTAAGTACAATTTTACAGAGGATGGTCAGGGATGCCTCACTGAGGTGACATCTGGACAGAGATCTGAAAGAGGGGAGGAAACAGCCCTGGGGGTATCCATGGGCAGCGTGCAGGGGAGCTGGCACAGCTGCATGGAGTGAGCAAAGGAGCGCTCGGCAGGAGCTGAGCGGACCATCAGAGCTTTAAAGAGAGCTGAGGCCAGGGGGCATCACAGGTGACATAAAGATATGGAACCACGTGAGACTAGAACAGATGGTATCCATACCCAGGTCCACTGCCACTCAAAGCCCCCGTAAGGATGATGAAATGGCCAAACAGGTTGTGGTCTGTGGCCACAGGCAGCCAGTCTGCACCATGGATCTTATCCAACCCCTCAGTCCATAGGTGAGGACCTGCCACCCGGGCAGGGAAACGGCCTTGCCCACGGGCTCACAGAAAGGTGGTGGCTGAGTTAGAAATATCTAGTAAGCTGCACCCGGTGTGACCTTTCAGGGCCACACAGAACAGGCCTGCTTTCTCTTTCCCGGGACGGCCCTTCAGAAAACAGTGAGACCTCTCTGGTGTGGAGGCTCCGTTTTCTCTAGGGGTGATTTCAGGATCCCTCCAGCCCCGCTCTGGGACTCCCTCCTCTGAAGCCACTCCAGTTTGTCAGTGCCGCCAGGGTGCCCTGCTGGCAGGGTGGCAGCGAACATACAGCTCGCTCCTTTTGAACAAATCTGTCCCTGGGTCCCCACCACAATTCAGGATCCAGGGAAAAGTCTTCCCAACACTTCTGGGTCTGAGGCAAACATCAGGCATCCCCAAAGCTACTTCAGATCCACTCAGGAAGTAGTCATGGTGTAGGCAGCCAGGTGAGTGGATAATTAGAAGGCCACACCCAATGAGATGCTGCAGGAGAGGAGGAAAGACTAACAGCCAGGAAGTGCCTTTCTCTGAAGGCTGAGGCGTTCCCTACCCCCACCCCCACGCCCACCCCCACGGAGAGGGCTACACAAGTCCTGTTTATTTATTACTCTCATTTTAGGGCAGCATTTCTTACAGTGAGTTCTCTGAAACAGCCCTATCTCAGAATGTGAGCAGGTATTCCTCAAAAAGGTGCTCTGAGACAAATTATGTTTGAGAAATGCTGGGTTAAACGAAGTTGAACTGTTTTTTACTTCAGAACTTACCTGAGCTTTTGAATCGCTGAGTGCACGTGAGCCTCTGAGAGGAAAAGCACTAATAACATCGACCACTGAGCACCTCTGCGTGCCAGGCACTACGACTCTCCATCCACGACCTCCGTCACAGCCCTACGACATCTGTACCACCACTATCCCCATTTTATATGCAGAGCATGGTGGCTCAGAGGACTTAGGTCATCCACCCTCGGTCTCTGTTAGGAGTCAGGAAGGGGGTGGGCAGTATGAGATGTTATGTGGCCAGAGGACTCAGGGATGATGTGATGACCCCTACTCCTGCGGAGGTTTCGAAGACATTTAGACATGCCAGGAGTAACGGCAGGTGGAAAAGCCAAGGACCACTTTATTACTAGCTGGGGTGCGAACCAGAACTCTCTGGCAAACCAGGCTGGAGAATGTGGCTGAGGCCCAAGATCTCCACAGGATCTCACTCTCCTCTGGACAAGTAAGCATGAGGGGTAGAGGAGAGAGGAAAATGGCACCCCTCCTGCTGTGCTTCTTCTGTCTCAGGAGTGAGAAGAAAACTCCAGAGACGAGGAGAGCCCCACTCGTGCACATGATCTTTACACAGACACCGTGCCCACTGGTAAACTGGGTCCTGAACCAGATTCTGTGTCGCCTCCTCTGGGGAGGAATCAGGGAAAGGAGGTGGTTCTCCCTCTCCCCGACATCCGACAGCCAGGATAGTCGGGACAGAGCAAGAACTCGCTCCCAGGCTGCTGACCCCACGTCCAGACTAAAGCAGCCCCCATCCATCTTCAGGCTGCTTCACCCCCAAAGTAAGCAGAGGCCACAGGACTAACTGCAGGAAGGGGCACATGCCAGCCAGCACCTTTCACGTTAAGGATTTCAGAGACTGGAAAACCAATTACAACAGCATCAGTGAGGAGGCCCCTTGTCTCTGCTTTCTCCTGATGCTGATGCTGATGGGGTAGGGGTAGAGAAGAGGCCACTCCAGGATCCCCACCCCTTCTCCACCACACCCAGGTTCCAGAATGCACATGCATCCCCCTGCAAGACCCCTTCCACTAGACACATGTCTGCCTCACTGACGGAAAATTAAAGATTGATTATAGACCAGTTTCCTGATTTGCTTTTAAACTGAACAAAGTTGTAAAGTTCTATAAAACAACCTTAAAAGCTTTTTCTGTTTTATGAAACTGCTGTGAAAGAACAGCAGGGAACATTAAAGACCTCCCATGGTAGTGAGTAAAAATACCAAAAGCACAGAACAAAGAAATCCAAGCTGAAAACGGCTTTTACTACATTTGTCAAATTTCACATAAGGGAGGGAAAAATGATGGATTTTTAAAGGGTTTCTGCAAAAGGCTGTGCACTGACCTCAGTGTTTCAAAGCATGAATGAATGAATGAATGAATGACAGCTGCCAGTCTGGATTTTCCCATTTTGGTTTTGTCTCAGCTTACAGGCTTTCTGGTCCTGCTTCCACCCTTTCTCCTGTGCCCCTGTGAACCTGGGCTAAGATGCACCTGCACATGAATTACCCGAGATTCACACCAGCCTTTCCCAACCAGCAGCACCGACCCGAAGAGGACCCAAGAATGTCCTCACAAGAATCCAGTCGTCTGTCTCCAGCCTCAGGACAGCAAGGCCTCAGCAAGAGACTGATAAAATAAAGACACCTTTAGGGGTGATGACACCCATGATGTCAGGAGAAGGGGGCTGGGAGGAGGACTGAGCCACCCCCTGCTGATCACCAGTCAGCTTTGTCATTCTTTTCTACAACAGCAAGCGTCACCCTAGGCTTCCAGAAGGTGACTCTGGAGCAGAGGCAGCTCGGGCCCCAAGTCCTACGTTTTCAGGGATTTTACAACATTTTGCATTTGCCTGGTCTTTTTACACACATAGATCTCCTTAGGAAACATGAGCAGGATGGGGCTGATGATGATGGACGTAATAATCTGCTACGATTGTGCAGATTTCAGGTACCCTGATTCCGGAAGCTGGTGGAAAAGGTCTTCCGGGAGGTTGTGGGAGATGAAGCATTTTTAGCTGCATTACTCCTTTTCCAGCTCCCAGTACCCTGAGAGGAGGGTAGGTCAGGGATAACCATCCTCACCTGGGAGACAAGAGGGACATGACTGGCCCAAGATCATCCAGAAAATTTCCTTATCCCATATCAGACCCTCTTTCCAAAAGGCAAAAAGTCTAACCATGTGAGAATAACTCCAATCCCACACCACGTGGTGCTGTGTTTGAAGGCACAACGCATCATTACCACCCAAACAGCTAATAATCACTGGGCACTCGCCATGTGCCAGGCACAGCGCTAAGGGCTAAGGGTATCATCTCATCTATCCTCTGAGGTAAGTACTGTATCATCCCCATTTTAAAGATAAGGAAACTGAGATCCAGAGAGGAGACAAGCTAATACTTTACCACGTTCCAGGCACTATTTTAAGCCCATTATATATACTAACTCATTTAATTCTCATAACAACCCCATGAGATACGAACTGTTGTTATCTTCATTTTATAGATGAGGAAACCAAGGTGTAGACAGGGTGGGTAACTTGGCCAGAGTCACACAGCAGGCAGTGGTTGGGCTGCCATGAACCCAGGCAGGCAGGCTCCAGGCCCATGTTCTTAACCACACCATCCATGGTCATAAATACAGTGAGTCACGGAGCTGTAATTTGCACCCAGCTGTCTGACCCAGAGCCTGAACTCCCATTCTCTGTGATATACCTACCGACTGCCCCTTCAACCTGCTTCAGACCTGCCTGGCTCAGTGCTCCCTGCAGACACTGGGCCTGGAAGTCAAGGGAAGCTCAGACACGATCATCTATTGACCCATATAGTAGAATGGGGTCAACCCTCTGGAATGGCGAAGCAGTCTTTCAGAATCTCTGGGCTCCCATAGACCATGGCTGGTGGCACTGCGAGTGCGCAGACGTCACCAGCAGGATGTGCAGGATGGAGCCCAAGCAGTGGACAGATATCCTTTGAAAAGCGACCATCCACATTCGTTAAGCATGGGCAGGAGGAAATAAGAGTAAGTTTACAGTGGAGAAATATGACACAAACTACTTCAGCCAGGTGATGAGGTCACCACCAACAGTGATGAATCGTGTACCCTGGATATGATGTGATGTATCATTGATAAGATGTGATGAAAATGGCACTTTGCCTCCAGTCCTCCTCCCCAAAAACCACGACTCCAGTCTAATGAGGAGAAAAACATCAGACAAATCCCAACTGACACTCTACAAAATATCTGACTAGTACGCCTCAAAACTGTCAAGATCATTAAAAACAGGGCAAGTTGGAGAAAATGTCACCACCAAGGGAAGCCTAAGGAGACATGACAGCCAAATGTAATGTGGTGTCCTGGACGGGATCCTGGAACAGAAGAGGGACATCAGATTAAAACTAAGGACATCTGAACAAAGTGCAGGCTTTAGGTAATAATAATGTAGCAATATTGGTTTATTAATTGTAACAAACATACCACATTAATGTAATATGCTAAAAGGGGAAACTGTGTGTGGGGTATATGGGAACTCTCTGTACTATCCTCAGAACTCTTCTATAAATCTACAACTGTTCTAAAAAATAAAGTTTATTTTTTTTTAAAGTGAGTATCCAAGACTAGACAGTGAGACAGACGTAGAAGAGATGCAAAGGCCTAAAATGCCAAGGACAAGGGGATTCTGAGAAGTTTGAGTGAAGAAAACACACATGCACACACACACACAAATATCTGGAAGGGTATATATCACACTGAAGACCATGGACCATACAGAAAACAAACACATCATACAGAACCTACACGGCCAATATGCCCCTGGTACGTATATGGAGGAAGTGTGTGCCCCAGGGAACACTCAGAGAACGCCTGGCTAGAGAGGATGGAGGAGACAATGAAGCCCAATACCCTCTGTGAATAGCTGGGGAAACTGAGGCCAGGAGAGAACTGGCATTGGACAACCTAGGTCCTAACCTCAGTTCTGCCTCTTAGTCACTAGGTGACTTTGATCCAATTCCCTCACCTCTCTTGGTCTCATGTTGTCCATCTGCAAAACTGGGATATTAATTCCTGCCTAAGTCATAGGATTGTTAGGAGGCTTAAAATAAATAATAGATCTGCTCAACCACCTTCAACAATCCCTGCTCCCTGCAACCTAATGTCATTACCCTGGGATGGACACAACCTCCTGTGGCGTATGGGATCACGTAGTAATGGGATGACATGATGCCCTATTCCAGCCCTGAGGTGACAAGAGGCCAGACCCCACCTCTCTGGACAGCACACCCAACCCAGCACGATCCTTTCCCCCTCCCTGGGCATCGGTTTTCTCCTGGTGGCAAATGGGAGAGACAGCCCTTGGTGATCAGCACAGTTGGAGGGGTCTCTAGGCGGCCAAACTTGGGCACCACTGCTCTAGGGGCATGCGACCTGAAGAAACACCACCATGAAGTGGCAATCATCATCATCATCATCATCATCATCACATCACATCACATCACCACTCATTCACTATTTCCCCACACTGAACTCTCCTCACAACAGCCCTGGAACCAAGGTAGAACGGCTAAACTCATCCCCGCCTCACAGATGAGGAAGCTAAGGCCGGAGAGGAGTATGACGCACAGAGGCTGAGCTCTGGTGCCTCCACCACGCCTACCAGCCCCTCTCACAACGGAGGCAAAGCTCTGCTGTTTCTCCATAATTGTGTGGCCTGTGTCCGCTTTCTCACCCTCATTGAGCTTTGCCTCACTTGAGGCAAAAATGAATTTTCTCTGCTCACCCCAAAGGCCCAGCACAGGGCTGAGGGCAGAGCTGGCCCTCGAATTTTGGGTTATTGACTCACAGGCAAACAGAGACGCTTCCACAAAAGGGAACCCTCCCTGCACTGTCCCAGAGCCAGGCTTGAGTGGTAAACGTGGACAGTTGAGCAACACAGCTGGCCAGCCCCAAGATCAAGCCAGGGAAGGGTAGGGACATCCTCAGGGCACATAGGAGCAAAGTGTCTGCCTGCGGACAGCACTGACTGGGAGTCAGGGATCCTCAGTCCAGTCCTTGCTCAGCCAGGCTCTGTGACCCTGGGAAAGTCTCTCCCCATCTCTGTGCCTCAATTCCTTAGTCTGAAAAATGGGGTCACAGTACTGCTGCACCCCCATTTTAGGTGGACACAAATGTCCTGTATAAAGATGAGGGGTTTAAACTGATGGACATATTGTCCCCAGGCAAGTCAAGACACTCTCTTCCTCATGTGAAATGGCCCCTCCTCAGCGTGGCCCAGAGTGAGCCAGAGTGACAGTTCCCACACTCCAAGGATAGGCCACCTGAGTCCTCCCAGGCACACAGTGGAATCTAGATGCCAGCACTGCCAGCACAGCTCCCAGCCAGCAGCCATGGGAATCCTGAGCCCAGAGGTGCAAATCCACCTGCCACAGGCCAAGTCAGAAGAGGTGGCCACAGCTCAAAGCCACCCCTCCTCTGTGTAGACACAGGATGACGTGCAGAACTTCCTTCTTCAACTGCGGGAGGGAAGCCAAGAGAAACACAAGGCCCCTGGAAACATGACCCCGTAATGGGCACAGACAAGAGTACACGGCTGCCCCACACTCCACTGGGGCCCAAGGTATAAACCATATATGGGTACCACATAGGTATAAACCACCTATGTCACATGGAGCTGGTGCTGCCCAGAACCCATCATGCAGTCAACTGACTGGGACTTTTTTGTAACCCCTAGCCCAACAGAAAGCAGGGTAAAAAGGGTCGGGAGCCCAGGCTGGCCTACAGGAGCCAAGTACATGCACAGCGTGGCTAAAGCCTAGCTCTGTTGCCCAGGCCTGGGTTCCAGGGCCGGCTGACAGGCAGGTGGTTCAACGGCGGAAATGCCTGCATTGGTTTTACAGGCGTTTATGACCCATCCTGATCAGAGCTCTGTGTGGAAGGCTGTCTGCTTTGCCTACTCTCATAACTTCACTTGCTGTTTTTTTTGAACCAAGACAGTTGCTAAAAGCTGCAAGTTAGTTCATAACTGGTCCCACAGCAGCCAGTGTAATGACCTCTGCAGCCCCTGGGTTCTCATGGAAAGAGGGAGGCTGTGCAAAAGCTGGGGATGCCTGTCAGGTCTCCCCAGGTACTATAACTCAACATCTGTATGTGTTTATGCTGGGTACACATGAGCACGCGTGCACACACACATATACACATGCACACTCTAGATCAGCTGCTGCTTGAGGCCAGGGAGTCGACTCGGGGTCTCTGCAGCCCATCCATAATGCCCAGCCAAGCAGACACTCAGTCAAGATATGCAGCTGGACCCCAACATCTCTCCCTACAATGCAGTCCCCATCTCAGACATATCGGCTTTCCGAAACCCTGGATCTGGTCAGGTTCCTCCCTGCTAAAATGCCCACAGAGGCTCTGTCCCCTGTGCCCAGGGCCAGCCTCTCAGCCTGGCAGCCAAGCCTCCACAGTACATGCCAACCTCCCTTGCCCATCTTTTCTTCCACTACTTCCCAAAGTGTGCCCTAATGTGTTTGTCGAAAAAGCTAGTGTCCTGTTCCCAAAGACACCCCAAACTCTTCCCAATTGCCTGAACTGCTCACTACCTGTTTCCACATAATGAAACTTTACTCACCCTTCAAAGCCCACTTCTACTTCCACCTCCTCCATGAAGCCCTCCTCCTTCCTGCCAAATGCCTGTGACGCATCCTCTTCTGAAACCCTCAGCATTGTATAGCTCTCCCTACGGCTTTCATGGCATCCCACCCTAACTGCTGGACCATACCACACATCTCACTACCATGAGCCCATGAAGCAGCAACCCCGCAAACATCTCTGAGACACCCAGAGTGGTCAGCGCCATGTCATGCAAGCATCAGATCCTTCGCAAACGAAGGATTGGCAAAAGGTTGACCACAGGACAGGAGAGCCTTCCAGAAGAGTCTCCTGGGGGCTCTGGCCAGCCTCACGAACTGCTGAGTGTTTGGGCACCTGCCTTCCCTGCCCAGAGAAAACCCCATCACAACCATGAGGCAGCATGGTTCAGCCTCAGTAAGGACTGTTTTTACGGCCCACATCATTAAGCAGGAGCCAACAGCTCCTTGGAGAAGCGTGACACAGGAGAGGGAAGCTGGCTGTCCCTGAGGAGCTGCTCTTCACTCCCTCCAGCTCCAGTTGAGCAAAAAATGTTTTCTTTTCCATTGCATAAGATGCTTCCAATGGTGACAAACCTAACACCACCAACAGGAGGAGATAAAAGCCCTGTGGGTGTGAATGAGGAGCAGAAAGTGGCTGCGTGTCAGTGTAGGACACATGGGCAGGCAAGCGTGGGTGGCAAGATTGGCCAGCCAGCCACATGTGACCCCTCTAACAAGCAACGGAAAGAAAAACAAGGTCTGACCAAAATCAGAGCCAGCACGTTCCACTGCAGGACGGACCCCTTTGTTACTCACTCTGCAGACGTGGTCTGTGCAGTGCTGCTCCAAGGGGCCCCATCAGGGCAAAACACACAGCTACCTAGGCCAGCCAGGCCCCCTCCACATGACTGCAGTGAGCGGCCAAGAAGAGGAGAGAGGAGGCCAAGGTTTGTAAGCCTCAAGGGGTTATGCGGGTGTGAGAGGCTGGGCATTGAGGTCTGGCCACCAGAAGGAGCATGAACCGAGGCATCAGAAACCCGGGTGGGAGGCTCAGCTCACCCCAGAACTCAGAGAAGTAGCCTGACCTCAGCTCCTAGATTCCTCTCCTGCAAAGTGGGGACAGGGGACAGCAGCTGTCCTGAAGCTCTTATGCATCTGCCTGAGATCCCTCTGAGAGGTCAGACATCAATGGGCTTAGAAAACCACACAGAACCTCACACACGCAGGCTGATGACATCGGGGCGGGGGGAGCTGACGCAGGCTGGCTTTGTGAGCATCACCTTTGGCCCAGTAACTCCCCCCGGGGGGAGCTATCACAAGGAAATAATCCTAATTAGAGAAAATAATCTTTATGCACGTGGATATTAGTCACAGTATAATTTATGATGGTAGAAAAAAACAGAAAGCATCTGGGTAGCCAAGAACAGGGAAATGATAAAGTAAACTAAGGTTCATCTACTCAATGGAACCATTCAAAAAATTTTCAAAGACTATGATTATGCAGAAAATGGTGATGAGTAACATGAATTGAAAATGTCATGGTACAGCTTTACTGGTACCATTTCTTTCATTTTTTGAGTTTAAATGAAGGTTCAATTTCATGTTTTGATATGTAAAAAAAGACTCAGAATGCTTTAAACATACAGTATAACTCCTACTTTGGCTAAATTTTAAAAAAGCTATGTGTTGGGAAAATATTAGGAAATAACCAAAGAATTAACAGCGATGATGTTTATGTAGCTGGAAAGGAATGGCTTTTATCTATTTTAATGTAGCTTTCAGGTGAGTCAGTGTTACTTTTAAAGAGAAAGAGAAACACATCTATTTTAAAGGTAGTTTAGGCGCTGAAGGGTGACACTCATGGCACAGGACAGGGAGGAGAAGGAGGGGTTTCGATGCAGAGAAATAACCCGGATTTCTGGGGCAAACACCAGACAGGACCCCCTGAGACATAACTCAGGGGAACACAAGCTTTTCTGACCAGCCTTCCTGGGTGGGACCAAGGGCTTATGACCCACCCACACCCCAGTCTTACTTTCCCTGAGAAAACATAAACAAGATAACCAAAACAGCAAGAATGCAGCAGTTACACAAGAACAAAACCATCAACAAAACAACAGTAATTTCTATGATTGAAAAAATGAATACAAAAAAGCAGCAATAAACAGCCATGAAAAACTCAAGACAGCTCTAACAGTGCCTGAAAACAAGTATCCCGAAAATTGCAGGCATTCCAGAAGATCTGCCCCGTAGGAGCTTCGCAAGGCTGCCAAGCGGGTGCGGCAGCCAGACTGCTCAGCAGAAACACCCCACACTCCATGGGGAACTCCAGCACTGTTCGCTTTATTTCACGACTATCAGAGTTTAGTCACTCCTAACAGCTCTCTTCTTAAGAAGCGGACTTTGAGCCGATGTAGAAATGAATCTCTGGCAGTGCATTACTGTTTGCCTAAAGAACCCAAGAAAAGACGCAGCGTTTGGGTCTGCTCCCAGCACATCTCAAACAGCTCCTTCCCCAGCTCCTGACACAGGCCCCTCAGAGCACTGGACCACGCTTGGAGGGACACCAAGGATCTGATCTCCTGCATCGAAAGCACAGCTCTGGCCAGAGCCTTTTGTCTGCCGACACTGCCCCTGGGCAAGGCCAGGCTATCAGGCAGGGCAAAGCGGGAGAGGCTGGGGCTCCCTAACACCTGTCATCGGCACGTCACATCTCACTGCTGGTCCTTCCCAGCCCTGTGAGGCAGCAGTATCTCCTCTGCCCTGACAATCCCCAAGGAGCTGTGTTTCCCCTCCCTCTGGCTGCCCCAGAGCCAGAGCATAGCCGGGCCTAGAGCTGAGCACACGATGGGCAGACACCTAACAGTTGATGAGAGATGAAAGGGGAATAAGGTCAGGCACGGCTCCCCCACATCTGCTGTCCTTCGCCAGTTCTTCTGGCACAGAGTCTCATTCAAGGCCAATCACACACACAGGACAACAGGACTGCTCAAGCCCTTACCGCCCATCTAGTTGAGACATTTCAAAGGAGCTTGTTTAACCTTTTGACCGCTAGAATCCTGCTCCAAAGCCTGATGTGTACAGCGGTCAAGATGTACGACAGGGAGGAGAGTCGGGGCGGGAGAGAGAGGGAGGAGAAGGGTAGACACCTGCTCCCTCGGCTCCCCAGAACTACAGAAACCCGCAGGGGGATTCCTGTACCCTGGAACTCTTCCGCAGCCAAGCTGAAACAGCTCACTAGATCAGCCCCCTCGGGTTAAGGGGGGGAAACTGAGGCTGAGAGAGACAAAGTGGCTCAGCAAAGGCGCACAAATGGTCAGTGGCAGAGCTGGGACCAGGATCTAGGGGTTCTTGTCCCCTAGAACCCAGGAAAGCGGGAACCACACCTGCCTCAAGTCTGAGTCACTCCCAGCACCTGCACAGGACCTGCCCAGTGAGATCACAGATGCTCCACCTGAGGGGACAAAAATAACTGCTGCTTGGAAAAGCAGGCCTCGACAGACCGGGGTCCGAGTCCCAGCCCCGCCACTTAAAATGGCTGTATACCCGGGACAAGTCACTCAGCTGCTCGCTCAGCTCTCAGCAACCACCTCACAGGGCCGGTGGGAAGACGCAGAGAGCTGACAGCGGCACCTGGTTTCCGTGAAGGATCACAGATTCTTCTCCCTGTGCCCTTTCGGTGGGCTCATCCCCTCTCTCCTTCAGACCCCTGCTCCGTGAAGCTCCCTGAGCCCTTGCCTTACAGCTAAGAGAACATTCGGAGGCCTGCATGGTGCAGGAACTCACCTTGTGGAGACAAAGTCCCAGCCAAAAGAGTGGGCTAGATCTTCCTGTGGTTTGACAACATGCCAATGGGAAGCCAGCTTCAGCCTCCAGCTCCTGAACTCCTGCTTCACCAGTCCCTTCAAACAGTGGTGCTCCTGACTCCTCCTTTTTTTTTTGAAAAGATTTTATTTTTTCCTTTTTCTCGCCAAAGCCCTCTGGCACATAGTTGTATATTCTTTGTTGTGAGTCTTTCTAGCTGTGGCATGTGACACTGCCTCAGCGTGGTTTGATGGACAGTGCCATGTCCGCGCCCAGGATTCAAACCAACAAAACGCTGGGCCGCCTACAGCGGAGCGCACGAACTTAACCACTCGGCCACGGGGCCAGCCCCACTCCTGACTCCTCTTTCACGTCTGCTGGGCCGGAGCAGCAGGCCCCCACCAGATGCCCTGGCTGTCCCCTAGGCTATCGAGTTCTGCCTGCTCTGGAAACTGTGAGGAACTCAACCAGTCATGGTTCAGATAGCTGCTACCCCAAGACCCTGGAACTCCCCATCTCTGCCCTAAAAGGCTCAGGTCATGGTTCACCATGGCCAGAAATTAGGGGGCAATATCTAGGGCTCCAGAATCAATCAAGGACCATCTGGAGGAGAAGAACCCAGAAGCCTGGGGCATCCCACGAATGAGACCCTGTCCCCAAGACTTCTAGACCAAGGATGACCTGCCAGCACTTCCATACAAGGCAGACCTGTCTCAACCAGACGATCACATCTCTTCTGCCTTGGAGGGACCAAAGCCCGGAAAATACTTTAATTGTGCGTCAGAGTTTCAAAAATAGTCCTATTCAGTCATAATCTTCACCTCTCACACCTAGATTTGATATTTTAAAGTCAGACAAATACAGGTTCAAACTAGAAAGAAAAGGATCACGGATTTGGATGGAGGGTCATCTTGTCCAACCTGCCATTTTACAGATGGACACACTGAGTCCCAGAGACAGATGTGTACAAGAAGCAGAGTCAGGCCTGGAGCCCAGATGCCCTAAATCCAGGGACACCACACTGCACAACTCACACTGTGTCCTTGTGAATGGGCCCAGAGCTGTGCAACCCAGGGCTCTGCCCTTGAGTCTCTGTGCAGGAAGCTCTGTTATACAAAGGGTGTGCCGGCCCCTTGCCCTCTCCCTCTTGTTTCAGTGGAGCTGTTCTCCCTGATGCAGGGCACTGGCAGAACTGGAGCCAAGGAAATGGACACAAAGGTCAAATAGCAGGGGTTGCTGCCCCTGGCAGTCCAGGTTACCTTTGGGCATGATCTGATGCATGGCGACCGAGAGGAAGAAGATGGAGTCGCTGTAGTAGGTCCCCGAGCCGGCACTGAAGTGCTTCTGCATGGCCTCCACGACGGGGAAGAGCTTGTCCGTCAGCACAGCGACATCGTGGAAGACAACCTGCAGCAGGGTGCAAGGAGACGGCAAGAGTGAGCGAACCGGGTCTGCACACCCAGCACACATGTGGGCTCATGCTGGGGAGACAGACAGTGCCTCTCGGGGTCCACGAGCAGGGTCCCAAGTGAAGGTTAAGAAAACAGGGAACAGTTGGAGTCTGCAGAGGCTGGCTGTGGGGACGGGGACGCTGTGTGGGAGGGGTGTGCAGGCATGCATGTGGGGGTGCTGAGGAAGAGGAGTGGGAGTGAGGACAGGAATGGGAGCAGTCAGTCTGCCTTCTGCTTCTGAGCTTCAAACTGAGCCTCCTTGAAGGTAGCTCTGTGCCCAGTGGCTGGAAACCATGCTAAAGAGTCTCATCCTGAAATCAGGACCCTCAGCAAGTCTGGGCAGCTGGCACGGGCCCCGGCATGGGTGTTCCTGGTGGCCACTACACGTGTTCCATGGGCTAGTCAGATGCTACACCTCCCTTAACCAACAGGGTGAATAGTAAGAAGGTCTGGCCACTGGAAAACGGGACCCGGGAAATGCCTACTGCCTAAGTAAACTCATCCATCAACTCAACAGCATTTCTTGAGTGTCCCAGACACCCTGGAGACGCTGTGAGGCACCACTTTCCCCAGAACACTTAAGTCTAAAGATGTCACAGCTGCTGAAGAGAGCCCTGCAGTTTATGACACACCCTCACACACACACACTGATCCCCGTGGCAACCTGGGGCTTCAGGGAGGCAGCCAGCACTGTTACAGCTCCAAATTACAACTGAGAGAGCAGATGCTCACAGAGGTCACACCTGCCCAAGGTCACCTAGCTAATAAATGGCAGAGCCAGAACTTGAACCCTGTCTCCAGATTCCACGTCCCAGGCTCTTTCCACTGTAAATGCATCCTCTTTCTCAATAGCAACCAGCAGAGGAGGAAGACATCAGCACGACCAGTGATTACAGTAGACGAGAGAACTAACAGGACCCTAAAGAGCTGGTTTCCTTGTTCGATATTAGTCCAAACTATAAGTCCAGCCCACATGTAGCCCCAGGATATCAAATTACCAGACATTCTGCTCACATAGTCCTGCAACTTTTCCCTGTTTCTCCCTGTGCCCTGAAACATCTAGAACATTCCACCACACACAAGAGGCACTCAATAAATGCAGCCCAAGCCAGAGCCCAGATGTTCCTCTTCCTCCATCTTCAACCCTCACAAGAGATCTGCTGATGACCCCTTCCACCTCCCTCTTTCCTGGCAGCTGACAGGACGGACAAGCCTGCGAGGCTGCCACACACTGCACAGCCAGCACAGTAACAACCTCAGGACCAAGAACCTACCTGAACAGGGAGGGTGCCAACAGAGAGTAGAAGCCATGCAGATACCCTGACCAGCTCAGGGACACTGTCAGTGGCCCTGCCAGCAGGAAAAATGACAGGTGTGGGCGGTACCCAAAAAGTTCTCAAGTTGGGTAGCTCCGTTCTCTCTTTTCCTTGCTTTCACTCTGCCCAGTTCCTTCTAGTCTCCTGGTGTCACCCCAGCCTGCACCCCCAGATCTCCTTCGCAGCCCTGCAGGGGCGGTCAAGTGCCCTCTGTCTGCTTTTCCCTTCTTTGGGTTCGGATTTTGGCCAGAAACCTGTTTTTCTCTTACCTCACGAGTGTGTTTGCTTTTGTCTATGGGTCTACTTAAATTTCTAAAACACTATTAAACGTAGAAAAACTTTTATATTGTGTTAGTGCTCACACTGTCTAACTGTAACTCTTTAAATCTTTCATCTCTTTGTAAAAGTCTTTTTAAAATTTCTTGACATTCCTTTTCTAATGGATTATATTCCTTTATCCTATTTCTGACTGCTTTTCTTCTTTGACGTTTTCTTTTCTGTGACCTGTCACCCCGAGGTGGGGAATCCAGACCAGTTCTGCAGTTTCCCGACACAGATGCCGAATTTCGTCTTTCACCTCCTGCACCCCACATGCTCCCCTCACCCTCTGCCCGCGGCTTCCTGGCTGCACGGGCATCGCAAACCCTGACAGGTTTCCCCACCTCCTGCCTCATCCCCCTCCAAACCAGCTTCTCTTGTGCCTCTCGAGTAATCTTCCCAATATACAAATTCATTTCTCTCTTTCCTGTGACGGCTCCTCACTGCCCTCGGTTACTGTCCAAACTCCCCAGCAAGGCTTATGAGACCCCACACTAGTGGCTCTGGGTGCCCCTCCTGCCCTCCCTTCCTCCGGGGACCGGGCAGAACTGAACTAGGCAGTCCCCACTCTGTCCGCCACACCTTGGTGTCCTATGTCCTTATAAATTTGTATCTGCTGTTTGTGGCACCGTGGGAACCCCGTCTCCCAGCCTCGCCCCTCCCTCCCAGCCCCCATCTGCCTGGTAGATGGACTCTCACTCCAGGCTGTGCACAGCCTCCCACCATTCATCACACCGTCCCATGCACCCTGTATCACGTGGAAGGAGGCTCCGCTTCCCTGTCTGACTCCTCTCCGGGTCTTTGTTTCTAGAATGCCGGGTGGGGCACTCCTTGAGGCTGGAGGCTGTGACTGCCCTGTGCCCAGCCCCTGGCCACGTGACAGGCATCAGTATAGGTTTGATGAACTAAATGAACTGCACTCTGGGTAAGTTACTAACCCTCCCTGAGCCTCAGTTTCTTCATGGATGTCCAGGAATGATAACGCCTCCCTCCCCTGGTGGCTGTTAGGACTCCTCAGGACAAGCAGACAAAGCACCTAACATGGAACGGCCACACTGCACTTACTCCACACTCAGGCCCCTGCCCCCACTCCATCTCCCTCCTCAGACCCCTGAATCCCCTCTCCTCACAGATCAGTCTTCACTCAGGAGGCAGCCTTTCTCTCTGAGCCTCATTACACATCCCAACCACTGCCAGAAGCTGGAATTTGACAAGAAACTGGAAGCTGACAAGAGGGCTCTCTCAGAAATGGAAGGCTCTATAATCATTAAAAAGATAGGGAATGGATATGTACAACCCAACACACACACACACACACACACACACACAGAGCAGGGCCTGCCCCAGCAGCCAGCTTCTCCCCCTCCCGGGTCCCCACCCCACCCCAAAGCTTCACAGGAGACAATTACATCCCATCAGCATTGATAGATTTATGAGGACAAACTGTACTGAGTACGTTGTTCCAAATGCAGTACGGTGAAGCCTGCTGCAATGAATATTTCATATAATAAATCTCCTAAAAGATAAATTAATATGTTCCATGGAGTTCACTTTATGCAGCAAGAAGCAAACCACAGACACTGCAAGTGTGATCAAAACATCCAGGCCTCCCCATGTCTACAACCATTTCGCACCCTGTGGTCTCCGAGGGCAGGGGCGGGGTCTGGCAGGTTCTGAAGCCCCCAGCCCAGGGTCAGTGCCAGGCAGGAGGCAGTGAAGCAAGAGTGATGGAAAGAGAGGGAAATGGTCAGAGAAAATGCCACCCCTCCCTCTGTTCTTCCTCCTTTTCACATTCCCCACCTCAGGGGCTGCAGGAAGAATTATCATAGAATCTAGAAAATCAGGAATATAAGGCGACTCTCATATTGAAGGCAAGTGGTCAACAAGAAGATCCAAAACAATGGCTAATCCCAACTTGACTACATGATTTTTAGGGATGTCAATTAAAAAGTCAAATCACTGTTTGTAACTTTTATTAATTAATTTATATACATATTTAAAATTAAACATTTTATTATTAAATACTATTTTCCCCTACCCACCTTAAAAAATGATTTCTTTTTCAAACCCTTCATGTGCAGCCTCAATGTTAATGCCTTTATCAACCCGAGTCAAGCTGAGTCACGCACAGCAGTTTTCCAGAACACATCATCCATTTGAGATGTTCTGGACACGGCTCCTTGTGAATTTATATAGGATGTTGTTATTGGAAATGGTATCCCAACCCCCAAAACCCATGTTCATATCATTAAGGCAGTTGGTTTTTCCATCAGCCTATAATCATGAGCCATTTAGTATCTTCCTTTTATTAGTGATCTTTAAAAGGCTTTCTTACATCAACACTCCGGGGACAGTCTCCTAGCTCTGGAATAGCGCTTATAATTCCTGGAACTTGCTTATAATTATGAGATCAAAACCCCAGAGATAATGGCTAAATCTGTGTTAAATTTCTTTGCCTCCTTTTATTTTTAATGAATCCTGTCAAGTAACTTCCAGAAACACCCCAATTCAGTAATGACTGAGGTTGTTCCAGGCTAAGGTGTTCTCACGCTGTACTTTGTTATTCAAAATACAGCATGTCACTGAGAGAGCACTGTGTAATACAAGAGATTTTGGGCGAGGGGAGAGGGGAAGCTTGTCTCGTATCCACCATGCACAGCACATTCGCAACACTTCCAAAATGGGGAGGCCAAAGCAACCAGAACAGCAGGGCCTGGTGCCAGGCAGGACAGACATCTTTGCCAGCCTGGCCCTGGGCTCGTTGGCACAGACAGGCCTGAAGAGCCAGACCACTGCTCCACTGGGGACATAAAGCCATGCCAAGCCTTAGTCCAGCTTGGTGGAGAAAACTCATTTACCACTTGGCATACCCCACTGGAGTCAGGTCACGCCATGCTCTTGGAGCCAAGAAGGGAGGTGGCGGGGACCAGCCCTGTGCACAGGGAGATGCCAGGTTTCCAGGAAACACCCAGGCCTGCTTGAGGAACAGCAGCTCCTCCCGCCACCAATAGCAGTGCCGCAGGAGGGTGACGTCCCCTCCCCATGCTCAGCCAGAGACTGTCCCTGGAAGAGCTGTTGGAAAGAAGAGTGACAGCACAAAGCTCTGGGAAACCTATCCATATCTAACACTCCAGGCGCACCCCGCCATATGCTGGAATCCTTGTACTGCGGGAACACCAAATGGGGTTCCACCTGCCCCAAGGGGCCGCCCGGAGCACCGGGTAGGAAGGCTTCTGCAGCAACACCAGGACTCGGCAAAAGAGCGTTAACGGTAATGTCCGCCAGGGGGCTGGCAAACTCCCCTCCCCTGGAGCTATCACCTCAGCTCTGCGAGCACCAGCTTGGGCTGGACTCACGCCTGTGATGGGGAGTCGGTGCCTCCTGAGAGCCAAGCCCAGGCATGGGGTGGGCAGTTCTGGGTTCAGATGCAAACTCCACCACTTAGTCACGTGGCAACCCTGGTCAAAACAGTACTTCAACTCTGCCTCATCTATAAAATGGGAAAGAATCACGGTGGCTGTCTCACAGGGCTTTTATGAGGAATGAGGAGGAGCTCAGTAAGGACAACTGACATATCACCCTGTCCAACAGAAAGCCTTCCCCATAGAAGGACACCTAGATTTGACAAAAGAATACATTGTGTAATGAACAGTCCAAGATACTACACGGCAATAACCCGCTGCTCTGCGGTGCTCGGCCTGGGAGGAAAGGTGGTCCCGGGTCCTCCCTCCTGCTACACTCAGCCCGCACCCCGGGTCCCGCCTCTGCCAGGGCTGCCCAGTGCCCAACCAGAAGGTTCCTTCCTCACTCTTCCTGCTCAGCATGGAGTACCTATTTGCAAACCAAGCTTCTAAAGTTACTAAAACCGTCCAAACCAGTAGGTCGATTAAACACAATTCTGAATTGAAGACATCTTAATATCAGAAAAGTCACTAAGTAAGGATATCTGCCTCACAATTAGAAATAACATGTCCCTGTGCCAGACCCCTGCTCTCAGGCCTCTCCAGCCTGGGAGGACACCAGGGAAGATGGGAGAAGAGCCCTCCTTGAGTTCAAGAATCAGGACACGTCTTTCAGGGAATCGACAAGTACTTGGCACCTTCCCAAAGAGGAGCTGTTGTGCCTTCTTGGAGCGGGGGTAGGTCTCCCATTTCCTCCCCCACCCCCACCCCATAGCATCCTTCAGGACAAACTGGAGAATGAGTATCAGAGAGTGACTTGCTCTGAGGGCAGTGAGTGGGCACAAGGGAGCCCCAACACAGGCTGGTCAGCTCCCACAAATACATTCCTAATCTGTGTGATCTTAGTAATCAATTCCAACAAGGGCTGGAGGAAAAATGCTTTTCTGGAAAAAAATTTTTCTCATTGACTTGCACTATGAATGTGAAGGCATATTTCTATGAAGGAAAGAAAAATCTGCTAACAGACTGGCAATCTTCCCATCCCACAAACATGCCAAACACCTGTTACACCTGAGGGCCTTTGCACTGACAGTCGTCTCTGTTCAGAAGCCTCTCCCAGAGTGCTCACATGCCTAGATCCTTCTAGCCATTCAGGTGTCAATTTAACCGTCACCTCCTGAGATCTTCTCCAACCAAAAAAGTAGCTACCCCATCCTCAACATATACACACACACACACACACACACACACAGACACACACACACCCCCAGTCCTGGCTATTCCATTACCAGATTTATTTTCTCCATAGCACTTCTTATCACCTGACAAGTTATATTTTCAAGGGTCTTCTCATGTATTGTCTGTCTCTCCCCAGGCTCCAACCAGCCTGGAAGGCACCATGAAGGAGGGACCTAGTCTGTCTTGCTCACCACTACGCGTCCAGCTCTTGGCCGTGTTTTACATACAGTGGAAGCTCAGCAAGTGCTTGCTGTAGGAAGGAATGAGCAAGTGAACGGGCAGAGGAAAGCACCCAGAGTAACGGGTAACCCAACAACCTGCTCCAGGACACAGCAGTGGTCCCACAGGGCCTGTTCCTGGGAGGACGGGAGAAGGCAGAGGCTCCTTCCTGACCCCAGGATCTCCCCCGGGGTGTGTCATGTGCTTCCCCAGCTTCACTCTAGCCCCTCCCCAAAGGAGAGGAATTTCTTCCACATGGGACTCATTCTAAACCTTCAGGAAACTGGGTCTTCTTCTCACCTTTAACCTGCTGGTCAGAATGTCCAGTAGAGCTGGGCTGTAATATCTCACTTTGTCACAGGAGCTGTTGCCTAATACGTTGTATTCCTAACCTACAAGTTGCTTTAGAATAACTATGCTCCATTGTTTAATTTTACGTCTGAAATTATCTCAAAGGTGCTTCCTTGAATGAAGTCTTCCTGGACTGGGGAGCAATAGATAGATGATTGATTGGCAGATGGGTAGAGTAACAGATCTATTGATCTCTTTTTTTAATCATTATCAAGTCCTAAAAATACTCTGTTATCAGTGGCTGCCTGTTGCCCCCCCACCAATAACTTTAACTCTCTTTCAAAACAAAGATCTCCCAGGATAAATGAAACATGCTCTGAATTTGTTAGTTTTCAATGAAAAAGCTAAAAATTATCATTGATGTACAGTTTTTCTGAGAAAATGAAAATATAAATCCACAGGTTGGGCCCCTCCCTAATGCGACTTTTATCACTTCTGCAAGATGTCCCAGATTTAATTCCATTTTGTCAGGCAGAACCACAAGCAGCTGAAGAGGAAAAACGAAGCCTGCCCATCTAATTTCCAAAGCAATTTCCAACACCTATGCTCATGACCCACTTTACTAACAGCTCAAAAGCTACAGGGCCCCCCACCGTCCTCACTGCAGGGTATCCAGCCACTACGAAGCACCTTGTCTGGCTCCCTCTCCACCCTCACCCCCACCTGCACCATCAGTGCTTTCCAGACAACTAGATCTGCAGTTAACGTTCTGGGACCCCTACAAAATCCCCAGCATTTCAGCAGAGAGGGGCTGTATTCCAGTCTTCCAAAACCTTGATGTGACCAGGGTAGGACAAGGGGGAAACATAACATAAGAGAGACAGGCCTGGCACCTGGATGGTGGGTGACTGAGGGCTGAACCACATCGACAGGAGACGTGTGTCCAGCAAGCCTGTGAGCTCCAGCCGTACTGCTAGGGGGGTGGCCTGGATCCGAGGGTTTCCAGCTTCACTGTGCACAGGCTCTCACCGAGGAGTCTCGTAAAAACGCAGACTCCTGGGTCCTGACCCCAGACATTCTGAGTCAGAGTCTGGGGTGAGGTTCGGGAATCTTCATTTAATTAAAACCACCCCCCATGATTCTAGCGCAGGTGGCCCCCATATGGGGACTTTGAGCAGGGTGGTGACGATGGCCCCACTCTACTCCGTGCCAGTCAGACCGCCTCAGGGTACTGGTTGGTTTCAGCTCTGGAAATCACACTGCAGGAAGGCTGTGGGCAAACTTCCAGAGCCTGTGCAAAGGAGAAGACCAAGGTGGCAAAGGTCCAGACTCCTTTCATCCGAGGAGCAGCTGAAGGCTCCATGGGCATCTGCCCTGGTGGGGGTGGGGAGGGGATTACACAACCTCACACACTGCCAGGGCCTTCTCTCCAGCTCCTCCCTCTGTCCCTACTCGTGTTCCCACCATGTTTCATTTTCTTGCCTGTAATGGAGACAGGATAAATGGCAAAGATAAACCCCTTTTCGCTTTCAAAACCTCAGTTCTCTGTTGACTCAGGTGCCCCTAACAGAGCCATCAAGGAAGAACAGCCCATCACGACCAGAAGGGAGGAGGCCCCAGGCTAAGGAGCTGGACCCAGTGCCCTCTGTGCGCCCAGTGTGGCTGCACCAACTTTTCTTCCTCCTCGCTCTGTTCCCATCCTCCTCGCCTCCAGTGGTAAGAGGGTCTTTGGCAAATGGATACAGAGATGAAGACCTTGTTAGCATACCGATGTACAGAGATTGTGTATAAGAGAATAAGCAAGAAAACGGTTGGTGGGTCTTGTAGGTGCTCTGCTCTGTAGACCTTCGAACACCTGAGCCTTCCAAGGATGACCACCAGGAACTATGGCAAATCACCGGGAAGGAGCCACAGCCACGTCCCTAGAGGGCAAGGAAGAATCTGAGACAAGACGAACACATTGAGAGAAGCAGAGAGACAGAGGGGGTGGCCCAGATGCTCCTCCAAGGCTGATTATCAATGAATCATAAGGCGACTCCAAGGGAAAAGTGGGGGCAGAAAAAACAGGTCTGTGCCATCTTCTAGCCTCTGTAAGTGTTAATAACCAGCTAACGGTGATATCACACTGTGACCCCGTGCCTTCCAGATATTCTTGACATAGCAGAGGGGTTCCATAAGTATCGATCCATAATTCTATAGCACAGTCCCTCCAACTCCCACAGCCCCACAGCTTCACCTCGCCACTCACCACCTGCTGCTCTGGCCTCCAGCCCCTGGATCCCCATCACTCAACACTGAGCCGTCATTCTTAAAAACAAATGCCCTCAGTCACTCCCTACCTTTTTCTAGCACTCACTAAAGAATACGTTTAGTGATCTCTTTTTAAAGCGAATAACCTTTACAGAGTGGGTATAATCATTCCCCAATACATCTCTTTTAAAAATTACAAGGTTTTGGTTTTTTACATTTAATGCTAAATTTTCCTGACAGTAGGAGCCAGTTTGCTACAAAATAATGTTTTCCACCCCAAAAGATAAGAAAAGTTCTGAGAGCGAAGGAGAGCAGGGAAAGGAGGAGAGACGGTCGTTAAGAGGGATTTCATTGTGGAATCAGAGGACAAGCTGCCCCAGTCTACCTACTCACCAGGAAGTTGACTGGTTGTAGGTCTGCTGAGTCTTCTTCACCAGATTCCTTGATTTGTTCTTTTTTGTGTGGTAATCTCCCATGACCTATGACTTCCCAAAGAACCTTGCGGTTTGACCACAAGTGACACCCAAAGGGATGCACTTAGTCATCTTCCTGCTTCATCAGACAGGCAGAAAGGTGGCCTCAGCCAGGGGGCCTGCCTCACATTCCACCTCCTACCCATCGTCTTGTGCATGGCTGAGCCTCAGTCCCCACAAGCCCCACTCCCCTCCTGGCTCTCTGGGATGGGGACCCAGATGGATCGATGCACCAGAGCACTCTGCTGAGCTCAGACCAATCAGACTTCAGGGCAGCCTCCATCATTTCCAGAGGCTGCCCACTCTCCCAGGTTTCACGAAACCTCCTCGTCCAGTGCTCCCCAAGATGTGGTACACACCTCCAGAGGGGTACAAAAGGGACTTCTAAGAGGCACACAGACCACCCATTCTATTTTAATACTTAGGGACTTACTTTGATATGTAGACTACTAGAAATGTTAGTAAAAAACACTTTAGAACTATGATTTCACAGATGTTACCTAAGGAGAGGCTAAGGAAAAAGAAAAAAAACAGGGTGAGTCAGTTTAAAACACACATCAAGTGGTAATGCTGCAGGCAGTTCTAGGATATTGTCAAGAACAGGGAAGGAAACAGTCAACGACCAGACTTTAACAGGACTGCTCCTGTCCATCGCCTCCCTTTGTGGGTGAGATGACGTGTTTAAAATGCCAAGCACAGCCCCGGCAGCCAGGAGATGTGCACAGACAGAGTCCCTGCCTCCCCCAAGGTCACACACAGCTGACGTCAGAACCAGATCTCCTGAGTCCTCCCCACTAAGTCCCTTCGTGCAACCTCAAGCTCAGACAGACTCCCTGGGTGATAACTGGAGACCCAGCACTTCTCTAAGCCCCACCACGCCAGGCACTGGCATCTGCTCATCCTAGGACCACAAAGAAATGAAACGAAACATGTCAGGCAGCAACGTAAACAACCAGGAGCTCATCTGATCCTGGCCATGACCGTGCTCTTTATAGAGGAGGCAGCTGTAGCAGGAGAGGTGAAGTCACCTGTCCAAGGTGACTCAGTGAACGGCCAAGGCCCAGATTTGAGCCCGGGCCTTTCCGATTCCAGAATACGAACAACCTCCCAGTCACCAGAGACTGCCCTCATTCCACCTTTCTTCTTCTTTTCTTCCTTCATGGAAGGGCAGATCCCAACTGAGCGTGGACACTACAAACCCGAGCTCTGTCAAAGGGGCAGCTGCTGTTTACAGCCCTTTTGAGGCCACAAGTCCGTGTCTGAATAAACTCTAATGTAGAAAACCTTGTGCTTCCCCTTTTCATGGATGGGTCTTGAATCTCCCACTCCTCCCCACCCCAACGGCTCCCCCCTGCTCAGGCCATTGTCCTCTTTCCCCTGGGCTGGCACTTTGGCCTCCCAATGGGTGCCCCCTTCATTCTGTCCTCCACACAGTGGCCAGAGTGACCCTTCTCTACTCAAAACACAGAAGAGGCTCCTCCTGCCAGTCAGTCACAGCCAGACTCCTCAGAGGGACCAGGGCTGGGACCCGCCCTCCTCCTGCTGGGTCAGACACCCTTCCCCACATGTTCTGCGCTGGCCTTGCTGCTCCTCAAACACACCAGGCACCCCTCACCCACCCCAGCCTCAGCTTGGCTGACCCCATCACCCAAATGCTCTCTCAGGAGCTGCCTGGCCAACTTCTTCACCCTTTACGCCTCTGCTCAAATGCCACCTTCAAGTGACGGTGTCCATTCCTATCCAGTTAAAAATCACGACACCCCAAACTTCTGCTGCCTCTTACCCTGCTAACACTGTATAACTCACCTCCTAGGACACCGTACAGTTGACTCATTGCTTACCACAGAACAACAAAGTGATGAAATGAAACCCAACCCTTTCTGAGCACAAACATCACTGCATCCCAAGCAGCAAAGCAGACAAATACTATTAGCTCATTTAATCTTCTTCCTGCAGAACAGAAACTCCACAAAGGCAGAGGCTTTCCACATGCTCTGTCTCTTCTGTTCCCTGATCCACCCAGTGAGCACGAACGTCCTAGGACGGTGCTGGCGCCTACTAAGCACACAGTAAATACTGGCTCCGTGACCAGTTCACACCGCAGCCATACTGGACAGGGCTACAAGAACCTGAAAAGAAAGCAGTGCTCCTTTGCTCTGGCTTTCGCGAGTGTCCCCTGGGCCAGCAGCAGCCCTTGGAGTCCCCTCTGTCAGCATGAATCTGCTTCGGCGTCCCGCCCCCGGGATCTGAGGCCCTTCCCTCAAGGCTTATGAACGCACAGACCATTCACTGAGGGGACGCTCATCGGGGAGCACCAGGCCACTGCCGCCCTGCAAGGCAGCCCCCACCCCCACTCGGACCTGCCGGCCTCCAGAGACTCAGGGCAAGGAGCCGCGGCTAGAAAGTGGAGACCACGTTGCCAATTACAAAAATCAAAGTTGGGGAGCAACATGGGGAGAGCCAAGAGGCCATACAGGTCCCTCATTGTCAACAGGTTAACCCTCATGATGCAGACAGGGAAACGGAGGCCCAGCGACGGGGGATGGAGCTATCCCAGGTTACACGGCAGGTCACTGGGGGAGCCAGGCCCTGCCTCCTCGACAGCATTGCAGCAGTCGGCCAAGACTCAGCAAAGGCCACACCGCCCTCAGCTGCAGGCACCTTCCTCTCACCCTCCTCCACAGAGATTCTGAAAATGCCGGGGAAGGCGGCCCCAGTCGCCACAGCCAGGAATTTTGGAGTAGCGCTAAGGGACGCTCAAGTCTGCCCTCGGTTTCTCTCCTGTCCCATTCCCAAAGCTGTTCTCAGGTTTCCACCTCCTGACATGATGGCAGCGGGACCCACAGCAAGGAAAGGGGGTCTACCCCGCGGGCTCCGGAGGACACGGAGCACACAGTGGGACCAGCGGCTGGAGAAGAGCTCAGCAGGATCTTGGAAAGATGCACATGCTCCCAGATGGGCACACGCTCATCCATGGCCCAGGGGGCTCACGGGGCAGGAAATGCCCTTCCAGGTAGGGAACCTGGAGAAACCCAAGTATGCCTGTGTACACAGACGTGCGGCTGGACGTTCATGGTAGCGGTGTTTGCAACAACAAAAAAGTGGGAACAACCTAGCCATTTCTCAGAGGGAAAATGGATAAACAGGTCTGCCCATAACAAAATCCTACACAGCAGTTAAAATGACCAAACAAGACCTACATGTATCAACATGGATAAATCTCAAAACCGTAATGTCGAGTAAAAAGAGAAATATCAAAAGGATATATAATAAGAGCATTTATTTAACTGTTTAAAATACACAAAGGAATAACATACATATTTATGTATGTACGTTTGTGTATATATAAACACATATAGGTGGTAAAAGTACAAAAACACAAATTCCACAAAGTACACCACCTTCTTGGGTGTGACAAGGAACACCTGGGAGGGGGTGGGGTGGGGAAGACGTAGGGATGGGCTTCAGCTATATCTACATTTGATTTTTTTAAAAAAAGAATTTGAAACAAACACAACAAAATGTTAGTCCCTATTTAACATATATAGTAGGAAAACAGGTATCTATTACATTTTTCTTGAATTTTTCTATATTTTGATGCTTCATAATTTAATGTATAAAAAATGAAACACTAAAAATTTTTTTAAATAAAATACTACATAAAAGGAGAGAAATCAGAGCCGGGCAATGTAAATTTGCTGGCAAAACTCTTTCCAATAGAAAGCCAAGAGTGGGTACTGAGGAGCATTCCTGCAGGGTCTGACTTTGACACATTCATTTGTGGGTACAGGACCATAGAGGATTGGGAAGAGCTCCTGGTGAAAAGTCAAGCAAGTGTTCCTGGGAACAATTCAAAAGGAAAAACCGTACACAACAGAGAAGTTCTCTGTGGTTTACTTACAGTGTGAAAAATCAGAAACTCACAGAACGGCTTACCAAAGAAATATGATGATCACTTACACTACAGCCGCACAAACAACAAGCAGAAGACAAGACAGAAAGACGGGAGAATGTCCATGAGAGACACCATCACGTGCGGGTCCCATACCAAGCAGAACGGGCAGGGGACCAGATACCCCTGCTGCACCAAAGAACGCCTGCACGTGGACAAGGCTCAGGGGAACAAGGAGAAATGAAGACGGCTCGTTAGAACTACATTTATAGTTTTCTACTCTCTTGGAGGCAGGTCACGAAGGGCTCTCAGTGGGGTCCAGTTGGTGCTCCCACCTGCCCACTCTTAAGCACTTTCTCCTCCCGCCTTCACACGCCCATCCATGGCCCAGGGGGCTCGTGGGGCAGCGAGAATTCCCTTTCATATTTCCAGGTTATAACGAATCCCCCAAAGATTTCCATAAATCAATTCCAGATGCCGCACATGTCACAGAAAAGGGCTCAAAAGTCAACAGCTCCAGAAACCAGGAGGTTAAGCAGCAAGGTCGTATTTCATCTCCCAAAGCCAGCTGCCTGAGACAGAGCCTTCGCCTTAGGTAAAGAGAATGTTTTCATTTTGCATTTGCTCTAAAAGTCTTGCAACTCTGAGAGAGCCATATCAGGAAATAACTTCAGTTGCTCACGTTTCTGATTAAAGCAAAAGCTGCTCAGTGAGTCTAAAGAACAGACAAGTCAAGGGAACAAACCCACATAACATCTTAAATCCTCTGCAAATACTACTCACCAGACTTGATTAACTATTTAGCTGTTGGCTCTGCACTGGTGAAGGGAGTCACTAGCTATGCTGAGTTTTAAACTGGAACACATGGAAGAAAGGGTGCTCTCAGACAAGTCACGGGGGCGCCCGCCATCAGCTCACACTAGGGAGCACCTTCCATTATGGACTGCAGGGTGGCCAGTGCACCTGAGGCTGGACAGCGTGTGACCATGCTCCCAGAGGGCACCCCACATGCCCTACCCATCAGCCCCCTCCTGGCTGAGTGGGCCACAGGCACAGCTGGACCCCGAATGGGCAATCAGAGACCTGAGATTCTGGCCATGACTCAGAGGTCAGCAGTGACTGACCAAGCCTTGCCAGTTTTCCAGTGTACCATCCCCAGGGACTCAGGACCAAAGTCCCACCCCACACTGACCACAGGTTAAACTTACCTTAAAACAAGTAGTCAGCAGCTGAAATAACAAGCGTCTCGCCCTGCCAACCACAAGGCGCAGGCCCACTTCCCTACCGGGTATTTCCAAGTTACCATGTCCTCCCCAGGAGCCATTCCCTTGAGCTGAAAGCTTGTTGCTTTTCCACTGTGAGAAAACTGGGAACCACAGGGCGTAATGCGTCTCAGCTGATCCCTCCAGGCTCAGTCACCACCTCACTCTTACTCAGCTCGTACGCAGGATATAATAAAGTATGTGGGCCAGGGGTCTCTGTGCCAAACCTACTCTTTTATTTGATAAGACAAACCTAAGCATCCATGCAGCCGGCTCAGGCGTGGCCACCTCTACTAGGAGCTGACCCGTGACACAGGATGAGCAGGTGCAGACCGGCAGGGCAGGGCCATGAGATGGTACTGTAGGGGTGGACCCAGAGAGGGGCCTGCTGCGGGAAGGCAGAACAGACCTGGACAACCTTCACAGGGGACGGGGCAGCCGGGCCTGAGGTTCACAGCAGACACCTGGTACATGCTGGGCACAAACAAGTCCTTTAGACACAGTAATTCATTTAACTTCATCTCCACAAGGTTTTGAGGTGGGTGATATTATTGCACCCCTTCTACAGATGAGGAAGGATTTCAGAGAAGGCAAACAACCACCCATCGCCTCCCAGAGGGATGAGGCAGACCTGGAATCTGACCCAGGCCCCCTGCAGTTAATACCATACTCATTCAAGAGACATGAGCCCACCCCTACGCCAGGCTGCACCGGGACAGAGAGAGATCAGACCTGGACGCTACCCTGGAGGCCTCCCATCTGGCAGCTTCACCACCACTGCAGACAGAGCAGGGGAAAACAGAGGCATCAGAGAGAGCGATCAAGGCAATAGGTCTTCAGAGAGAGTGGACTCTCCAGGAGGGGTGCATGAGCGGCACCTTAAAGACAAGCTAGTTGGACTTTGAACCAGCAGAAAAAGAGGCATCGAGGGCCCCTACTGTGTGTCGTGTAGATCAGCTCACATAATGGGGAGCCCACTACCCAGAAATCCTTGCAACAGACACAGCAGGACTGGGGCTGATGTTCAGACCTAGGCCAAAGCAGCAGTGGGAGTATTACCCCAACCCCTGTCACACACACAATCCCTCCACACACACACACACACACACACACAGTGGGAGTATTACCCCAACCCCCGTCACACATACAATCCCTCCACACACACACACACACACACACACACACACACAGTGGGAGTATTACCCCAACCCCTGTCACACACACAATCCCCTCCACACACACACACACACACACACAGTGGGAGTATTACCCCAACCCCTGTCACACACACAATCCCTCCACACACACACACACACACACACACACACACACACAGTGGGAGTATTACCCCAACCCCTGTCACATACAATCCCCTACACACACACACACACACACACACAGGCTCAGCCCCAGGAGGCCCGGAGTGGGCTGCGTAGGGCCAGGCAAAGGGGCAGTGGGCGCCTTTCAGAACGGCTTGGGGCCTGCACCTGAAGACGCCCGCTCAGCTTCATTCTGGGGCAGCTGCTCAGTGGGGTGTGAAGCAAAGCCATTCAATGTACACAAAACACAGGCGACTGCAGGGCAATCACAGGTGAGATCCGAAAAATGTGTCAGGCTGGGAACAAAAACAGAGGACAGAGAAGCGCACAGAGAGCCAGCGCAACTCAGAACTGGCTTCAGACACAAACAACAAGGACAGCAGGCAGGGACACACTGAGGGCAGGAGACCTGGGCCCCAGGTCCCTTGTCCACTGACAAGCTGTGTGGCCTTGAGCAAGTCGCTTGGCCTTTCTGAGCCTCCATTTTCTTGCAGGTAGCATGAAGGGACTGGACTACATGACCTTTCCAGTTCCCTCCAATGCTGACCTGCTATGACTTGCTGCCCAACGAGGGTCCTCTAAGATCCCACACACTAAAGCAAGGCCCCCAGCTGGCTCTCCAGGGAATAACCTTGAGGAGGAATAAAAGATCTGCCCCATGCATGCCCCAAGACACACAGTGGGCCCTCGACCTGCTGACAAGGGCAACAGGACATGTGCATAAGGCCCCAGCGAGCACTGGGCACAGGGGCAGTGTGGGAATCCTACTCGGGGGAGCCTAGCTCTCACAGCGCCGTTCCCTGTTTGGAGGGACTAAAACGAACCACAAAATAAACAGACACTACAGGCATCAAGGCATAGTGTTGAGGAGTCAGAAAAACCGGGTTCCTACCCTGGCTCAGCCACCTCGTAGCTGTGTGGCTCTGAGGAAGCTGCTACAGCTGCTTTGCGCTCATGATGCTCATCTGTGAAACCTCTTCCTGGGGGAGAATCCCTCCCTCCTCGCTGGACTGACTGCTCCAAGGATCAAATAAGAGAATGAAGGTAGAAGCTGGCATCGTGCCTGTCACTTAAATGGTGGCAACCGTTGCTATCACTGACGACGATGGCTAAGACCTGAGAGAGCTTGGG
The DNA here is from genome assembly GCF_021613505.1 of Equus quagga. Lineage (NCBI taxonomy): Eukaryota > Metazoa > Chordata > Mammalia > Perissodactyla > Equidae > Equus > Equus quagga. The sequence continues at coordinate 28,178,907 of NC_060270.1, read as the reverse complement.
TGATTCTGCACGTCGCCCCCTTCACCCCGAGGTGCAGCCTGGCTTGGGACTGAGGCTGAGAAACGAATCAACATCTCCCAGAGGGGGGAAGGAGAGTCAGCAAGGAGGACTTGGTCAGAGCCATTCCAGGGACTACTGGCTTTGAGACCCCTCCAATCTCTCACCCTCCATTCCGGAAAGGTCTGGAAAGGACAAGTGCTTTACAACTTCCCAGCACCCAGTCTCCACACGCCAGTGAGAGAGCGATGGAATATCCCTCAGGGCTGGAAGGTCCCTACCCATCTTACAGATGAGAAACTGAGGCTCAGAGGCATGAAAGACCTTGCCAGTGGAAGCCAGGGTCACAGAGCCCTAGAACCCAGGAACACAATACCCGGCTGGGCTCACCACACTTCAGCTGAGGGCGAGTGTCTATGGGCAGGGGCTGGGCTGCTTACTGGAGAGACCAAACAACCGGCCCTTAGCAGCTGGGGGATCTGGGCAGACTTGAGTTGCCACTGCAGCCCCAACCTCCCTATCTGTATAAGGTGAGAGAGCGAAACAAAACCCCTAAGACAGAAGCACAAGCCAAGCTCCTCCCACCACCCCCCAGACCAGCATCAGTGTTTCTTCATAGTAATACAAGGGGGTTAGTTCTGAAACCCAGAAAGAAGTCTCCAAAACAGACCAGGATCTTCCCGGCTGGTCTTGGGTTGGACAACTTCCTGCCTGGAGAGCCTGCGTTAAAAAGGACAAGGAAGTCTTCTTTAAAACAAAAAGCCTCTACAGATGGTAGACTCCAAATGGTGGCCATCCACATCCTACACGTGTGAGAGCATGCTCACAACGTCTGAGAGGAGCAGGGGGCGGGGCAGCCCACTCCTCCCTTCCCGTGGGCCTCAGGACACAGCTCACAGCTTGCATTTATACTTCACTGCCCACTTGCACTGGCAAATACCTCCTAGTCTAGTCCAGCGAGCTTGTGCCAAGTCTCACTCCACGGCAGGCCTGTGCTGCACTATGCCCTGGAGACACAGGAGGAAATAAGACACTGCCCTGCCCTCTGGGAGCTTGCAGAGGGGCCAATTTCAGCAAAGCAGGAGCTCAGAGAAGGGCTCACCCAGAGTGGGGTGGTCAGGGATGGTTTCCACACATAATTGGCACCCATTGGAGCTCAATCTTGAAGGGTAAAAAGAGCTCATGAGATGCAGAAAGGAGGGATGGGTGTTCCCAGAGAGGAAGCACCTGAGCAAAGTCCCAGAGGCGTGAACTGCTTGCGGTGCATCGGGGTGTACCACAACTCTGGGCACTTCGGGAAGGCAGAGCCACGTGAGAGCCAGCTGCTCCATGAGACGGCCGGGCTGGCACAGGCTTGGTGGCTCCCTCTGCTCTTCTGGAGTCCTGACTGCCCACACTAGGTCTGACCTCTGCCAACCAGCCAGAGCACCATGGCCTGACCCAGCCAGATGGCCCTCCCTCCTGCAGCTCCCCTCCGCCTACCTTCTGGCCATGACTCCCCTGCCACTGACAGGAGACAAGCCCAGTCTGTTGCCCCAGCTGCCTCAGTTCCCTCCTCTGTAAGATGGGAGGGTCACATCCTACCCACTTACAATGGAGGCACAGCCCCAAAGCCCCCCGGCTCCTACAAGCAGCCCCTCCATCCTCACAAAGCCAGCCCCAGGCACACCTGGAACCCCCTGCCCCATGTCTTCCCACCCCCCAGACAGGAGGTGGCCTCGGGCACCCTGAGCAAAGCTTGCCCTATGCCTGATCCTGTAGAGGTTTTTCAAACAATGACTAGTCCTCCTGTCCACCTGCCAGAGCCAGTGAAGCCCCTCCAGAATCCCACACGGACCAGGACTCAAGGAGACTGACTAAGTGGGCAGGTCTCACAGAGCCCACGTCCTGGACTGCCATGATGATCTGGCAAGAGCAGGGCCCCCTCACAGCACTCTGTGGGGTGTGAGCCACAGAAGGTGAGGCCAAGACCCCACTCAGAGGGATGAGCAGGAGCAGGGGATATGACCAAGTTCTGGAGGCATGTGGGTCTCCCCAGTAGCCTGGCATTTTACAATCATTTGCAGTTGATACTTCACTGAATTCCCAAAAAGATTATGAACAATTGATGTGTGCAATCAGACCAAGAAAACAAATTAAGAAGAGGTAAACAAAACATGAAAAATGCTCACAGTTTACTAGAAACAAGTTTGAACTGGAACCTTCTAGAAACTCCTAGAATTGGAACTTCTAGAAAGGAAGATTCACAGAGAAGCCTCCATCCCCCAGAAGATGCAGCAGGATCATCCATGCTGCCTACACAAAGACTACAAAAGCACAGACTCCAGCATCACCATCCTGACAAGAAATAGTAGCACCTGCTCCAGCACACAGACCAAATCAAGCTAGCATTTGCTGAGCCTCCGCCCAGAGCCAGACAAGTGCTAGGCACAGTCGGGGAGGGAGAGACGAAGACTGGAGCCTCTTCCAGCAGAAAAGAGAAAGCATAGACACAACTGAGCACCAGATGAAGCCACAGTGTCTGGTGCTTTCAGAGAGAGACAAACAGTGCCTTGTCAAGCAGTGTGTGGGGGATGAGGGGAGGGTCAGAGAAGGAGAGAACACTGTAGTTTGGAGAACTGAAGAAGACGAAAGAACACAAGGACACCCTGTGCTATGGTCTGAATGTTTGTGTGTCCCCCAGAATTCATTTGTTGACATTCGAACACCCAGGGTGATGGTATTTGGAGGTGGAACCTTTGGGAGGTACTTAGGCCATGAGGGTGGAGCCCTCCTGAATGGGCTTAGTGCCCTGATGAAGGAGGCCCCGGAGAGCTCCCCGCCCCTCCCACCTCCACCATGTGAGGACACAGTGAGAAGTTGCCAGTCTGCAACCCGGAAGAGGGCCTTTGCCAGAACCCAACCATGCTGGCACCCTGATCGTGGACTTCCAGCCTCCAGAACTGTGAGAAACAAATTTCTATTGTTCATAAGCCACTCAGTCTGTGGTATTTTGCTATAGCAGCCAGAAGAGACTAAGACGCCCTGAGCAAACCTGGACAGAACGCTGTTTTTCGAGCTGGCCCCACTGCCCTCCAGTTGAATCAACGAGCATTGTGCCTTCTAAGATGATGAGAAAAGGGCCTCTCCTCCCGACACACCTACTCAGGTACCATTAGCAGCAGCCACCATTTATTGGCCATCTGCCATGTGCCGGACCCCATGCTGCCTCATTTTACCTCACAACCACCCTGTAAAGTCATAGGTGAGGGGCTGGAGGCTCAGAGGGGTTACATCCAAGGCCATGCTGTTCCCAAATGTCACAGACTGCATTTGAGCCCAAGTCTCAGGCTCCAAGTCATGCACTCCTGCCCTGGGGCCACCCCTTGGCAGGCAGGACAGCTCTGCTGGTGGACAGCTCCAGGGTGGAGAGGAAGAGGAGGTGAGGGAGCACAGGGGTGCTTCCAAGGCCGGAGAACCAGAGCAGGGCAACAGAGGCCAGCCTCTGGGACACTCCGTCCCACCAGCAGGAGGATCACTTAATCGGGGCTGCTTAACAGTAATTACCCCAATAAATAAAACAAATGGCTTTAATTTAAAACACATTAACTTAACAGCAGGCTTTGTGCCAGCTGACAGGCCCTGGCTCTGCTGCTCAGAACAGGCACCTGGAACAGAGACAGGAGCACACAGGGACAGGAGCACATACAGACTGCATCACAAACTTGCCTCTTGGGGCCAGGGTCCCTAGTAAAGGGCCCTATGGTCTGGGGAAGCGGGGCGGGGGGGGGGGGGGGGGAGGCTGGAGATGTCCTGGTCACCCTGACGGGCCCTCAGCAACCTACAGGCCATTGTGAGTGGCAGAGGCCAAAGGAAAGAGCCGTGGACAGGGAAAGGTGTGAGGAAGGGAAGCAGGGAGTCCCTCCCAGGTCCTGCCAGGTACCCCAGACGGCATTCTGCAGGTGCGGGAGATGCAGGAAGCCCCCGTTCTCGACCCCTCCAGCGGCCGGGGGGCTTCTCCTCACCTCTAGCGGCCTCCCTCCGCCAGGCACGGACTGGGGATGCTCACATTCACCGCTGTGACGTGCCCCATGAGGGGGGAATCCGAGGCCATCTGACAGCTAAGGATGCAGAGACTCCACGCAGTCAGGCAACCAGGACCTGCACTGGGATGAACGCGCCCCTCCCCGCCATGCCTGCCTCTCGGAGACTCGGGCCACTTGCCCAACTTTCCACCAAGTGCCAGGACATCTGGGGCCCCAGACGGAGCGCAAACCGAGCTCACCGCGGGCGAGAGGGGCTCTCCTCTCACGCAGCTCCAAGAGACACGCAGCTCCAAGAGACACGCTTTCCCTTTCTAAGCGGAAGCCCGCCTCCCTGCACCCGGAGGGCCCGTGCTAGGTGAGACGGGACCCCAGATTGAGGGGAAAGGATGCGCCCTGGGAAGCTGAAAGGCCCGGGGGCGGCGCCGGGTGGGGTCACGGGGCTGGGACCAAGGAGGGGCGAGCAGGCTCAGATGCGCAGGGACACACTCCGCCCCCATCCTCACTCTTCCCTCCGACTGTGCCGCGGGGAAGCACTGCAGGCTTCTCCAGCCAGGATCGCAGCTTCTTTTTCATCCACCTTTTTCAAAGGGCCTCATCAAAGCAGGTGTACAGCGGGCGCAGGAAGGAAATGACCGCCCACAATCGCCACGCAGACTCCCTTTCACTTCAGTCTTCCCTTGTAAAACACGGGGGGCGGGGAGGGAGGGAGGGGGGAGAACGTTCGTCGAGAAAGAACAAGAACAGCTCCGCGTGCGCGCGAGGTTCCGGTGGTGGGAGAAGCAGCGCGGCCCGAGCACCCAGCGCCTGGCTCCGGCCGCGCAAACGCGGTGCAGCAGCGCCTCCCAGCGGCCGCGCGGAGCGCCGCACGCGGCTCGTAGGCCGGGGAGGTGACCCTGGCCCGGGAGCAGGAGGGCAAGCTCCTGCCCTCCCCACTACTGCCCGCGGGTCTCAGAGAGGGCGCGGTGACCCGCAGGGGAGCCCGGCGGTCCAGCGTGAGCTGCACTCCCGCAGCTCCTCCTTCTCCTGGCCGGGGAGCCCCGCGCGCTGATTCCAGCCCTGGAGCTCCTTCCAGCGCACGCCCTCAAGCAGAGGACACACCACCTGGTGCCCATCTGGGGAATACATCTCCGCCAATAGCAACTCCCTGGTCCGTCTCAAGCACAGGGCAGCTGGAAAACTAGCCCTGAGGAACCGGCAGGGGTTTGGCCTCCTGGAGGTCAAGGTGGTGCTCGCCCACCCCCAGCCAGAGATCCGTGGGGGCCCCACATCCTGCCTGCTCTGCTGTGGGGGTTAAGGTAAGCCAGCTCTCATCCACCCTTCCAAAAGGGACCAAGGCTGCTGGTAACGCTGACACTCAAATAGAACAAGGGCGGGCCCAGCTCTGTGTGGCACTAAGTCTCTGTCCTCTCTGCCTGAGGTCTGTCACTGGGAGGATGCCACGCCCAGAGGTTGTTTCCTTCCTTCTCCAATGCTTGGTGATTCTGCGATGCCCCGTGAAGCCCAGTGAGACTGAAGCTGCACTGGCGGCAGGCACAGTCTGTTCATACTGTATTTATTTGGGGCAGCTGGGCAGGGGGATGATACAGATTAAGAGGCCAGCTCCAGCCCTAGTGTGGAGCTCAGGTCAGTCCCAGATCTCTCAGCCTTGGGGGTTCCTTCACCATCACACTGATGCTCCAATGAGACGTTTGTGAAAACGTTTTTATAAGCTCTGCAGTGCTGAACAAATGTGGTTAGTTATTCTCCTACTCAAATCTTCATACTAGTAACACCCCCTCATTGGTTTTAGGCATAACATTACTGTACACATCAGAAATTTCCAAACCGTGTTCTTCAGAATATAGGTGTTTCCAGAGATGTTACAACATCTTTCAGGATGAGGAGGAGGGAGTCAAGATACCTGGTTTTTCTTGTAAAATGCATTTTGGTAAATATGTAAGAAAAATACCAAATACACTTATGCAGTTGACCTTATCAGTATGTAATCATTTCATCATTAATCATTGGGGAAGTGCAAATCGAAACCCCAATGAGATGCTACTTCATACCCAGTAGGATGGCTATAATCAAAAAGACAGACACATTCTGGTGAGGATGTGGAGAAATCAGAACCCTCATACACTGTCGGTGGGAATGTAAAATGGCGCAGCTACTTCAGAAAACAGTCTGGCAGTTCCTCAAAAGGTTAACAAGAGTTACCACATGACCCAGCCATTTCACTCCTAGGTATAAACCCAAGAGATCTGAAAACTATATCCACACAAAAACTTGTAAATGAATATTCACAGTGAATTATTCCTAATAGCCAAAAAGCAGAAACAACCCAAATGTCCATCAACTAATGAATGGATAAATAAAATGTGGTATATCCATACAATGGAATATTATTCAACCATAAAAAGGGATGAAGTACTGACATGTTACAACATGAACCTTAAAAACATTATGGCAAGTGAAAGAAGCCAGACGCAAAAGGTCACAGTGAAGGAGTCCTTTTATGAAATGTTCAGGATAAGCAAATTTACAGAGACACAAAGCAGATTAGTGTTTGCCAGGGCTGAGGAGAAGGGAGAATGGGGAATGACTACTTATAGGTATGGGGTTTCTTTTTGGGCCGATGAATGTTCTGGAATTAGTGGTCATGACTGAGCCACATTGTGAATATTAAAAACCACTGAACTGTGTATTTTAAAGGGGTGAATTTTAGAGTATGTGAATTATATCAGTTTTTTTAAATTGCAAAAAAATGTAATTATGTCTTTTAAAAATGGCCCATGGGAACAGAGAACAGTCAGAAAATCATGAGAACTACTGATGCCCAAAGCTGGAACTTTCATCTGTGCGTTGAGGCCCCCATAGCAATTACAAATCATCCATGTATCAGTGTGTTTCATCTATATGATGACCCATGGCCTATGTTGTGGACTTTGCCTTATCATTTCAACACATACCTGTGAAATAATCCAGAGTTTATTGTATATGATACAATAATACTATACAAAATTATTCTCTAGATCCATGAGTAAAGTTTTCCATGAGAAACATGCACTGGTACGCAAACTACTACCGTTCTTTCATGAACATACTATAATTTAAAAGAGTTCCACTGTTAAGTGAGTTTGGTAAAACACCACTGTTCTCTAAATCCTATAGAATAATATGTCAGCCTATGTTTTCAAAGAGTCTCTCATTTCAGGACACATTTCTCTGATCACCTCTTTCCCAGACTGTCATACCATATTCAGAAGTTTCATTCTGGGTGCCAGGTGCCCGCTGCCATGACAAGCTGGAGAACCTGCATTTCAGTGTCACCTGTCTGTCATCAGCTTCATCAGTGAGACAGCCAGCATCGAGGTCTCGACACTCAGGCTTCTTTCCAGCCCCAACTACGAGCTGAGCTACTATCTTTTCAAGGACACTCACCGTTATGCTCTTGCAGTAAAAGAAACTGGAAATTTCCTAGTGTGTGCCAAGAGCTTTAACATCTGTCTAGTCACCCCTAGAACTCAGCACACATTCCTCCTGGAAGCCAACAATTGCTTTTAAGCATGGAATGCACATGGCTCCCTTTTATTCCTGACTTGTCATCTGGAGACTGAGCAACCCAGCCTCACGCCCTGAGGAGGCGGGGGTTTGACAGAAGAGGGACAGATGGCTGAGAACTCTTCTAGGATTTCTTGGGTTTAATTAATAGAGCCATCAATCAGTCAACTACAAATATTTATTGAGAGCCTAGAAGGTGCCAGGAACTGCGCTAAGAATCTGACAGTGATGGACGTCTCCACTGTTCCATGCCTTCCATACGCAGGAGGCTGCACTAGGTCAGACGAAGGAGGTAAGTAGTACCCCTGCCCTCGTGGACATTATATTCCAGGAGGGGGAACAGGATGTTTTCTCAAATGCGTGGAGCACACCCCTGCCCGAGCCCTCTCATGTGCAGTTCTGACTAGAGCTTTCCATTCCAGACGTTCCAACAATTCACCTCTCACTTCCTTCGGCCCCGGTTCAAATGCAGCGTATCCATGGGACTGTCCCTGACCACCTCTGCCAACCCTCCCCACCCCTATACACTCCGTGTCCTCCTCCAGCCTTACTTCTCTCTCTGCAACTTATCACAACCTGACTCCCGCTCTCGTTTATTTGAAGTCGACCTCCCAACTTCCCCCCGCAACCCCACCCTGTAAGTTCCGTGAGGGCAGGGACTCTGTTCTGTTCCTGCTGTTCGCAGGCACCTAACAGGGGCTGCATGCTCAGTAACATCTGTTGAATGAATGAATGAATGAACAAATGAATAGGTGCCCCCAACAAGGTGATGGGAAAGATCACGAGGCCTGGGGTGGGGGCTGCTTTAGAAAAAGGGTTCAAGGAAGGGCTTTCTGAGTGGTTAACATCTGAGTGATGACACAGCGACAGCACAAGAGAAACACCACAAAGAAGCCACACTGCTGAGCCTCTGAGGGTGTACCAACAGAGGCAGGTGAGCCCCCCAGGCCGCTGCAGGGGGCCAGCCACCCCAAAAAGGAGGGAGGAGATGACCGCAGGGTCCTGTCAGTGCCAAGTCATGGCGAGGTGCTCTGGGGCCCACTCGTTGTGTTGATTTCCCCAGAAGTCAGCAGAGCAGAACGGCACTGTGAGACTGGACCCATAATAACCAACACAGCAGCCCTGGGCTGAGTGTGGTACAGCATCGTGCATTTAATCCTCACTGGCACATGGGAGGTGGGTATTTCACCCTCAGTTTACAGGAGGCTTGGAAGCCCTGAGAGGTGAGGGGGATTACCCACGGTCACCCAGCAGTAACTTGCAACCAGCATTTAAACTCAGCGCTGTCTCACTCCCTCGGGACCTCTCCTTGCCCACCCCACTGTGTTCTGCAGCAGGACAGGATGTAAGTGAGTGCAATGCTAAGCGATGTGGTTCCTGCATGGCAGGGGCTGTGCCTGACCCATGCCTGTGTCCCCTGCAGCTGGGAATTCAGGGTCCCACACACAGAGGTGCTTGGTCATTCCTGGGGCTTCAAAGTGCAGGCTGGGCTCCTGAGGGGGTGTGGCAGAGATGGCTGATTGCCAGCCCAAAACATGCTCTCTTCTCCTTCCTTATTAACTGAACCTCTCCTTTTAACTGAGTACTCTGCTTTGGTTCTGCCTCCATCCTGCTGCTGCAACACAGACGTGATGGCTAAAGCTCTGGCAGCCATCCTGGACCATGAGGACAAGGGCCACTCCCTAGGGACAGTGAAACAGAGCTGGAAGGAGCCTACAACCCTGATGACTTCACAAAGCTCCCATGCCAGCCCAGGAATGCCTGGACTTCATTTAGATAAGAAATAAAGCTCACTCTTGCTTAAGCCACCAATATCTGGGGGTTCCCATGCTATATTCTATCAAACCTGGTACAGCAAGGAAGACTTATGGAAGAGATAAGTCTTGACATAAGTTTTAAAAGCGTAGTATTCCACTTGACAGACAGCAGGAGACAACAGAAGGCTCAGAAGCAGAGCAAGCAAAGCTCTATGATAAGGAACAGCTTTTCCTACAGCTTAGGAAGGAAAGGCTGGACAAGGAAGCTGAAGCCAGCTACTGTGGGTCTAGAAGGCTGGAATGACCTGGGATGACAGAGGTTTGGAGTGGAAATGATGTGATAAAGGCAGCGTTTTAGCAAGGTGAATGCAGCAGTCTTTCCCAGGCCAGCTGAGCCAGGATAGCCTGGAAGAAAGAAAGCTGTTCAGTCAGATGTTTCCTGAATGCCTACTATGTGCCAGGCATTGTGCTCCCAGGGAAGGCTGCACAGAGAAAAGGATGCCTGAACTGAGTCTGAAAGACTGGCAGGAGAGCACCAGGTGCTCCTGGACCCCTTACAGCAGGGACTCCTACGCTCGCCTCTGCAGCCCCATAAAAACTCCGATTCCCAAGACTCGTCCAGGACAGTCTGACCCACAGACTGGGGCAGGGCCCAGGATTCTGTATTTTTACTAAGTGTCATCAGGTGATCATATGCAGTTAGTCTATAGACCTATTACATAGGCTAGAAGCAGTTCCTAACCCAGTACCTGGTTTGGATAGTTATTAAATAAATGAACAAAAAATATACTCCCTTAGTGCAGGAGTGTCTCATCATAGGATCTTCAAGGTAAAAAAGTTTAAAAGAAAGAGAAAAAGAAAAAAATTCTGAGTAGGGCTGTGAGGACGGGACATTGTGGACATCACCCATTCACAGGGTTGCCAGGAGTCAGAGGCAACATGACAGCACGTAAACACCACTGTTAGGAGATAAACCAGTAGATTCTGAGAGACTTTCAATAATAACTGAAAGATTATTCTGGCTAAATGAATGGTTTTTTAGCTAGTAGTTCATTAACCAAAACACAATCTCAGGTCACTGTGATCAATTTCCACAAGCATTTCAGCAAACAGGTATTTCTGTGTCACTTGAAAATGGCCCTCTGGGTGTGAGCATGTCTATGCTGCTCACGGTAGCCCTGCTCTGCATCCTGCAGACACGGGCGGGGGGCGGTTCCCAGGGTGTCTGCAGACAGTTGGGCGGGCAAGGAGCGGCCTTCCTCCTCCCAAGGTGTTCTAACACACTTCAAGGAAACCCTCCCTGGAAGTGACTTGTCCTCCCCACCCTATCTTAGACGGGAGAAGAGCTCCTTAGAAGGGAAACATGGTACAAAAGGAAAACATTGGCCCAGCTCACGGGGTCTAGCCCCAGCCAGTCAGTAACTCCCCACGTGGCCTTGGGAAGTTTCCTCACCTGGTGTGCTACGTGCTCTGGAAGATCCCTCCCAGCTCTGATGCAACCAGGGTGAGAATTTCTACAGTTTCCTTCTTCCTAATTAATATGGAATAGATAATTCTCAGTATAAAATGCACTCCCACATGTAAGGCATGATGTTCGGTGCTGGGGATAAAACATTTCAGAGAAGGCAGGGTCCGTGCCCTTAAGGGATTTACAGTCTAGCAAGGTAGACAAATAATTCATTCAATAATTAGATAATTACAACTGTGATAAACGTTGCTACAGAAAAGTACTTGATGCTATGAGAGGGTGTTATAGGGGCTCAGGAAAGGGTTACCAAGGAAACAACATTGACACTGAGACCTGAAAGCAGAGTACGAGCTAAGGATGCGGGCACGGGGGTATTGCTGGCAGCGGGGAAGGCATGTATGAAGTGGTGCCTGAAGATGCATTGCTTTCAGGAATACTCAAAACCTGAGGAAAAAATTAAATGACAAATAAAATGAGGCAAACCTTTTAGGACCACACATTTAAAGAAAAAAGAGCACCTCTTATCACAAACAGAAAACAGATTCACACAATATGAACTCAAAAGTAGTGGGAGCACTTTTATGCTGGAACTGATAAATCCTTATCTGACGACAGCCATCTGGCTGGAAGCCCTGGACCCTCACCTCTCATGTCTCAACAGGGGTGGGGTCAATTCCTTCAGGTCATTTGCAGCTGCCTCCAGGCCTTGGGTGACCACTATGGCTGTCAGAACAGGGCTCACCAAAGGGAGGGAGGGAGTCAGAGCATGAAACACAGACCCCAAGATGGGAACCCAGCCCTGAGGCTGGCCTGCCCCTGGACAAGTATTTCTGGTGTCACTATGTGCCAGGCATTATGCATAGGGATGGGAGACACAACATGATATAGTCACAGCACCAGGGGGGTACTTGCAGGAGGAAGAGGAAGACACGCCTTTCAGAGGGGGATCCCTCAGACAGCTCCAAGGAGGGGATGGTATCTGAAGATGGGCAAGACTTGGAGATGGACAGAGAAAGAGTATCCTGACAGAGGGATGACATAAGCAAAGGTATGTTGGCTGGAAAACACTGGGTGTGCAATAAGTAGCTGCGGCTGGAAGGCACTGGGTGTGTAGTTAAGTAGCTGTGGCTGGAAAGCACTGGGTGTGCAATAAGTAGCTGTGGCTGGAAAGCACTAGGTGTGCAGTAAGTAGCTGTGGCTGGAAAGCACTGGGTGTGCAATAAGCAGCTGTGGCTGGAAAGCACTGGGTGTGCAGTAAGTAGCTGTGCCTGGAAAGCACTGGGTGTGCAATAAGTAGCTGTGGCTGGAGCTTGGCATACGGGGACGGCAGAGATCTGGCAATGGTGTAGAGTAAGCCTGAGTTGCTTCCTCTGTCTCAGAAAGTGAAGGGATGACAATGCTGGTCAAATCTCAGCTCTGCCCAGACTGGACCTGTGACCAAGAGCCCTTGGCTTTCTCCATTGGACTAGCACAGTTACTCAGACATTATATTCCTAAGGATCACCTGGGACAGGGTGCCAGGCCCTACATCTGGAGATTCTAATTAGGTAAATTGAAAAACCCCAGGTCAGACAGTGGGTCCCAAAGGCCCTTCCAGTCACAAGGTCCAGGTCCTGGACTCTTGGTCTCCTACAGCATGAAATCCAGACTCAGGTGCCCTTCCCTGTGGTGGGTGTTCCCGACAGGCTCACTTGTCCTGTGCAGGGAACAGACCTTTGATGCTATGGGGGAAGCAGGAATGGAGAGCTGTGGAGTGCTGGGCATGGACTATCTCCAGGGTCTAGGGACATTCCCAGGGGAGGTGAGAGCTGACTAAAAAGGAGCCAAGGGCTCAAGAGGGAAGTAAGGACATTCTGGGCAGAGTACAGCTTGTGTAAAGGCACATTCAGTACCATTAAGATGTAAGGTGCATGTAGGGGAAGGACAAGAAGCAAGGCTGGAGAGGAAGGCTGGGCCCACAACACAGACAGCCCTACCAAGAAACTGGGACTTGATTCTGTAGGCAACAAACAGCAGACCCTGAACCCTCAGGACCCTAGCAGCAGCTCCCCTGAGTCACTCTCTGGACACAGACACATGAAGCCCTACTCTTGCCTCACCGCCCTCCCCCGACATCAGTCTCCATCCTTTGAGATCACCTACTCCTACCCAAAACTCAGACCTTGGATCCCCTCTGTGCAACCATTAGGTCAAACTGAGGCAAGCAATTTGAGCGATGAACACTAGGCTAGGAACCCAATCTCTGACAAGCAGGCGAAGTGTGATGATGGGGAGAGGTGGGCACCGCCACGGAGGCAGGCTGGTCCAGCCTGGGACAAGGGAGACAGCTCTGCTCGGCTCTCCCCAGATCTTATCTGCACCTCTTCGCGCATTCTCTTCCTCCTTTGGAGGAACCCGCAGCTTCTCTAAATGGGCTCATGACCCTTGAGGGTAGGGGAGAAGGGGGCACGGAGAAGAGATGAGATGGTTCACACTGGCTGGGTCTGGGCTTGACCAGTTTCGACCGCAATACCTTAAGAGCTACGAGAAAGTCACTGCAACGTCAACGATGCAAGAGGCCTCACTAAGACCCTGCCCAGCAGACTCTGCACAGGATGACTATCGGTGCCTTCAGATGACCTGCTCCATCCTCAAAAGGCAAAGCTTGAGGAGAAGAAAGAGGTGCAGACTCTGAAGGCACTACTATCCTGCAACGCTAGCAAAGAGGGGGCGTGCCAATTCTCCGGGGGGCCCCACTTAAGAAGGAGAGACGTGGCCGGGGCGGGGGGAGAGGGGAAGTCAGGTGGCACCGCGGCTCCACTCCTGCACAAGCTGAGCGCGACCTTCTGTGGGACACGCCCCCAGACGATGCCTCCAGCATGCTGTGAACACACACGTGGGACGGTGGTTTAAGGGGTTAGGCTTCTACAGGGGTTGGCAGCGGACAGCGCAACGAAGACACCTCCCTTCGGACCTCTGACTACACCGGGGACCGGGTGGGCCACACGCCGGGGGCCCCCAGCTGCGGTCCCGCTCACCTTGCACTTGAAGCCGGTGGCGGGCGGCAGCAGCTCCCGCAGCAGGGCCTTAGCCACCTCGCGGCTGGCCTCCTCGCTCACGAAATGCAGGTTAAGCACCTCGTGCGCCTCGAACTTGGCAAGGTGCAGCAGGGAGCGGAGCGCGACGCGGGCCTTGGCCTGCAGCGCGGCGTTGTGCTCCGCCTTGGTGAACATCATCAGCAGGTGGTAGTCCACCGGCCCGGCCCCGCCGCCCTCCAGGCTCTTGGCCTTGGCGCCCGGGGCCGGCGCCACGGAGCCCCGCGCCAAATCCGGCGCGGGCGGCGAGGGCGCGGCGGGGGCCCCGGCGCGGGCCTCCTTCAGCCTCTTGGTGGCGCTGGAGAAGGTCTCCCGGCCCGAGCCTAGGTAGTAGAAGGCGCAAACGGCAAGCGCCGCGGCCAGCAGCAGCGCGCAGTAATGGGAGCGCACGGCACCCAGGCGCGCCATGGCCCGAGCGCATGGGGGCCCGCCTCGGAGAAGACCCATGCGCCACGGCCGGCGGGCCGAGCAGCCGCCGGCAGCCGAGACCACTACCCCAGCAGCCACTTAGCTCCCCCGGCGGCGGCGGCCATGGCGGGGGCGGAGCCGCGCTGCCTGGAGCCAATCCGCGGGCGCTGATGCGCGGAGAGGCGGGGCCAGGGCTGTCCGGCAGCCGCTGGGTCCTAGACGCAGAGGGATTAGCGCTGAGCCGGCCCGCGCGTCCGCGGCAGCCGCTCCAGCCTGGTCGGAGGAGCGGGTAAGGACTTGACGAGAAGAAAGCCAGCGGGCGTTACGGTCTGTGAAATGGCCCTCTTAAGTGCCCGCCCCAGACGCTAGAAATCGAAGCTGAGCCTTGAAAGGAATTGAGGTGCCCTAACGCAGGACCTTTGGTTAGCAAAAAGACTAAACTGGACGCACAGAGAAAAATTTTCTCTACCTTTTTTAGCCTAATTTCTTGGAGGCTTTAAGTCCTCTCCCCGTCTCCCTTCACACCTTGAAGACTAGCTGGGGCTGAGGCATTTAAACTAGCAAGCTCCTTCCCCATGCACAATAAAGGTGAACGTCTCCCGAGGTGGAAATCGCCTGCCCATCCAACTTGGCATCTCTGAGGATGTGACCAGCAGGGGCCCCCCGCTGCCCAAAACTTCGGGATAGTTCTGAGAGCCCCAGGGGAGTGACACCAGAGACAGTGATAGTAAATTTTTTTTAACAGAATTTAACACTTTAAAAGTCTTAGCATATACCAGGTAGTTTTGCAAATTCTTAACGAAGGCACATTGAGATAACGTGTCCAAGGTCACATAGCGGCAGTTTTGACCCTAGACAGTTGGACATCGCCAACTAAATAAAAACTGATTAACTTCAATCTTCCAAGGATTGATGATATGCCATCCTGTTTAAGTAAACATGTACAAATGGTCTGCATGCTTGAAAAAGGTGGAGGTGAAAATGCATGGACTAATGCACGTAGAATTCTCTCTCACCAGTCTATCATGCCCTGCCATTATTTCTCAAAGTGTGGTTCCCAGAACCACAATTCATCTCATTTTTAGCTCTTGTTCTTTTCAATTGGAGCAAACACTTTCTGAAAAACATTTGACCTTTGAAGCAGGCTTGGCAACAAATTCAACACGTATTACTCGCTTGGGGAAAAAACCCAATAGCAAAATTAACTCACTTGAGTATCAGGCTCTTACTTTTAGTTCCTCTAATCCTCACAACTCTTAAGAGGTATTATTCGCACTTTACAGTGGAGGAAATTGAGATTTACAGAAGTAAACTGCCCACATCTAGTTGGCTAGTAAGTAAAGGAGCCAAGATCCCAACTCAAGTCTTACTGCTTCCGAAGCCCAAGCTCTGAGCCAAGATTAGCACTGAAAGCAGTAATTCGAGCTCTGAGTTGTGGATATTTTGCCACAAGCTTCAGCAGATGACTGAGGGTGGGACACCAAGCTCTCTTGGCTTGTTAAGAGCAAGTTAAGAGAGCTGGAGCTCCATGCTGGAAGTCCACCTCACCACTGCAATTTGATAAGACTTAAGGCAAGTTACTTGATCTCTCCAAGCTGCAATTACGCCCATGTGTAAAATGGGGCTAATGCTAGTACCTGTGCCTCACAGGGTGAGAGACAATAGACAAAAAGTACTTAGACCAGTGCCTGGCACTTAGTAAACAATAAATATAAACTATGCTAGAAACACCAAACTCTTTTTAAAAGTCCAAAGATCCAACGAGTACCAAAAAATAATTTAGCAACTATAGCTTTTCTTGGGTATTTACAAATACTACACCCCAAGTCTCCATTAAGACTTACTACGTGTTCCACAGAATCCCCACAGCAGTGTGCTACAGCTGTATTATTACATGCTAATTATTGTTCATTAATAAGGGAGAAATAATTCTGGAATTGTGCCCTCTAGTCTTCCCACCTATATCATCAATAGTGTTTTTTTTTAACTCTGCCACTTATTCTAAAATTTATTCAACAAATATTTTATTTTTCAGACCCTTACAAGATCACTGCCCCTGGAATTTATGGATAAGAAATGAATCACAAGATAATTTAAGTTTTACATAGAAAGTCAGGTTTTTTGGTTAGTGCTGTTGAGTGGATTCCGACTCCTAATGACCCTGTGGACAGCAGAGCAGAACCTTGCCCAATCTTTTTGTGCCATCCTCTCACTAACGGTGCTATATCAGACAATGCTCTGCTGCTATTCATAGGGTTTTCATGGCCAATTTTTTCACAAGTGGGTGGCCAGGTCCTTCTTCCTAGTCTGTGTAGTCTGGAAGCTCCACTGAAACCTGTCGACCATGGGTGGCCCCACTGATATTTGAACTTTCATCATCACAGCAACAGCAGCCATCACAGTCTGACAACCAACAAACCGGTGGTGTGGTTCCCTGACCAGAAACAAACCCAGGCTGCAGCAGTGAGAGCGCCAGATCTTAACGACTGGCAGAAAGTCAGTAGACACAGGAAAATACTCAAGAGACTGGTCTTGCCTCCAGCTTCTTCATTCCCAATTCTTTGACCATAAGGAAAAATTAATGTTGCAGCTTCCTGAAGAATATAGCTGACCAGCAGCTAAAATAGTGAGTTGAAGGTAGCCATTTATTCAACAGATATCAAGTGACTACTACATGCCAAACATAGTAGCACCTGGGAATACAGCAGTGAAAAAACACAACTCCTTGCCCGCAGAGAGCTTACATTCTAGCAGCGGAAAATAGACAAGAAAAAGTATGCAGTGTGTTTGAAGGATATATGTGCTATTTTCTCAGCTTAAAATAAATACATCTGGGTGCACAATAAGTAGATAAAGATCTCTGGTAAGCACAATAACCCTTCAGTTCTAACTTCAGCCAAGTTCTGACTTCTGACCTGAGAAGATTATAGAGGTAATTGGTTTTCCTGTGGTGTAACTTGTACATCTCAAACATTGGATAGATTATCTTTTTTTTTCCTGTATTGACTATTACCCAATTGAAGGGAAAATGGAGGCACTGTGGACAATTAGACCGGAGCAGTTTCCGGGCAGACGTGACTCAGCATGTCCGTTGCAGGCAGCGCATGCGCTAACCGTGTATATAATCTTATGTAACCTGCATACTGACTGTGTGCCACTTTTGTGTGGAAGTCCTATAAAAGCGGCTGGAGAAGCCACTGGGGGCTCCCTCCCCCTGTGGGCCCAAGAGAATAAAGCAGGTCTACACAGCCATCAGATCCGTGCATCTTTTTTCAATTCCCCGAGCCCCATGGTCCGGTCCTCGGGTCCCCCCCCCCCCCCCCCCGAATACACCAACATTGCCAAGAATACACAGAAACTAGTGCTCTTCTCTACAGTAGACGAGGGTTTGTATATTGGTACAACTTTCCTGGAGGGACTTTGGCAATACCAAAATCTTTCTGGCCTCTAAGAAAACTTTTAGTTCTCGCTCCTATTCAAAGGAATGTCTCTCCCGGAGACAGTGGTTCTCAATTTTTGGTTGGCATTAGAAGCACCTGGGGAGCTTGGTAAAAACACAAAGGCTCAGGCCCTATTTATCTTCATTGAGCCTGGGCCTCGATGGTGAGTCTTTTACAGACCAAAGTTTGAAAAGCACTGCCCGAGACCTTCACCCAGCCAACCTCTCCTTCTGCTTCCGACTTTCGCTTAGATGTCACTGCCTGAACAAGTGGTGTCTAAACACCAACCCATCCAGTATCCAGGCGAGCCACCATCTTTAACCATCCCGTGAGGACCACCTATAAAATACCCAGTCCCATCTTTCTGCATCCCAAGAAGGCAAGAGAACAGGAAGTGTGTCTACCTTTTTACCATAATATCCCCAGTACTTAACACAGTGCCTGACTCACTGAATGAGCCTCAAAAATACACTCACTCATTGTGAACCAGCATTTTCACATCTAGGAATTCATTCTAAGGAAATAATTAAGAATGTACTCAAATGTTTAGCCATAAGGATAAAGCAGAACTCGGTTTATGATGGTAAGAAATTGGAATCAAATGTTCATGAATAAATTGGTTAAACTTAAATAAGGAAGCTGTCATTAAAAGTGATGCAGTCAACAAACTGCAAGTGGAAATTTCCAAAAATAGCAAGTAGAGGAAGAACCATAGATTTAGAGACTCGAGACATATTAGCCAACTGCAATAAATGGAACTTATATGAATTCTGATTTGAAGAATCTATTTTTAAAAAACACATTTGAAATAATTGGGAAAATATGAATACTGACTACATAGTTTTATAGTTTAAGGAAATGTGCTATTATGATTGTTTTTTTTTTTTTTTAAGAGCCCTTCTTTTAGAGATACATACTGAACAAGTTGGTGCAATTTCTAGGATCTGGTTTAAAAAAAATCCAGGGAAGAGGAAAAATGAGTGGGAATACAAATAAAACAATGTTAGCCATGAGCTAATAGCTACTGAAGTTATTCTACTTTTGCATGTTTGAAATTTTCCATAATATAAATATTTTTTATACTCCCCCTAAAATGATGTAGAATACTTAAGTTAGGACTTAAAATTGTATTCCTTATTTATTAAGTGCAAGAAGCAGGTAACAAAACAGTATAATCCCATTGTATATAAATAAAAATACATACACTCGAAGGTCTAAAAGGGTATATACCGAGGAAGTAAGTTTCCTCCTTGATACTATCCAGTAGAACTTCCTATGATGATAGATGTCCTATAATCTGACCTATTCAAAACAGTCGTCACTAGGCACATGGCTAGTGCTCTCTTAAAATGCGGCACTGTGACAGATGAACTGAACTCTTAATTTTGCCTAATTTTAATTAAATTTCAGTAGCCGCATGTGCCTGGTGGATACCACATTGCACAGCACAGCCAGAGGATGGAATTATGGATGACTGTCTTCTTTTTAACTTATCATTATTTAAACATTTTCCTTATTGTTTTGCAATAAGGAAAACGTGGGCTGTTTGTTTTCATTTAAAACACTGACTGACTATTGATGAGGGTTCTCCACAGAACTATTCTGAAAATGAAGTGAAATAAAGCAAGTTACATAGAAAAAATTTATGTTTCTACTTTCAATTAACTTTTAAAGGAAAGACAAAAGCAGGAAATTCACACTTCCAGGTCTGTTCTTTCAACCCTACATTCCTTCGATCTCAATTCACATAAACACATGTTTTCGTTTGTTTACTAAAAGGACTGAATGTGAATGTGTTGCCTAGACGAGGAATTTCAACAGATATATCAATCATAGTGGAAAAAAATTAGAGCTAGGACAAAAAAACGCCTTTGTGGTTTTTAGCTAATGAATTAATTGGGAGCGATACAGCTCTGTGGTCAGGCAGAATAAAATATTTAAAAGATCAAAATGGATTTCGTGACTGAAGCAATCAGCAAATAGGAGCAATGTGGATCAATCTGACAGGGCTGGAAAGGAATACAGAACGTTAAACACGACGGTCGTTAACAGATATGTCTGCAATTATGTTCACAATAAAGTAGAAGTCTGAGGCATAAAGGAATTATGCCAGGTGAGATTTTTATTGACTCATTATCATAATTTTTCAGCATACAAAGTATTTAATCAAGTATAATATTTACAATTCTTACATAATGTACATTTTAGAATAACTATAAAGATAATGTACTTGCTCCATTTACAATGACAAACTACGGTAAAACTACGTTCACGAATAGATACAAATTCTCTACATACTAATAAAAAGTAAATGGAGAGTTGGTTATACATTCTTTAAAATATACCTTTTCACAGGTAGCAAGAAATATTACATGTAATAAGTCTTTATGACTGGAATGATCCAGAAATACCACAAAGCACAGGTAAACACATAAAGAAAAGTAGCTCATCATTTCCAAGTTAACCTTTTAAGCCTTTGTGTAAAATAAATGGTGCCAACAATCTTTATAATGTAGCAAGCTTTCCCTGTTTAAAATGAACACCCAAAAGGTGGGGAGGGGTGTGGAGGAAAAACGAGAAAATTTAGAACATAAGATAGTGAAAAGATCAATGCAGAGAAAAGTTTACTTAATCAAACCTTGCTTCCTTCCCCTCATTATCTTATTTTAAGTAGACAAATCTATGTAAACAGAAAAGGATGTCCACAAAACCATATTTATAGATGTCAGGACTCAGCCAAACTAAATCCAAGCCCGTTTTAGTTATCTTTCATTTGGAAGCATCAAGAGATTCATAAGTATATGGTGAATTAAAATTACCTTTATAATGTTTTGCTTTCATTAATGTTTGTTATTGCAAAAATGTATAATTTAATGTCTTCAAATCCTAATCTATTCCTTCAAGGTAATTTTATACCCAGGTTCTCCAAAATATTTAGAGTCTTTGTTATCAAAACACAGGGAAAGCTGGCAGTCATTATCAGGTTTTGCTGCTTTACAATGATTTCAAATCATTTCATGATACAAGTAAACTGCCCCTGACCAGCAGTCAGTCAGACAGTGGTTCTCGTTCAGCTCTGCTATCAACTAGCAAACCAGTGACCCCCTCTGTAAAACAAGAGGACCAGCCCAGGATCAAAGAAAGGACAGTGTTGGCGCTCTTAGACTAAGATCTCAGAAGTTCTACTGTGAGAATCAGGGGTGATAAAGTAACGTGTCACAGTGCTATTTTTTCTGGAGGGCACTGTGAGCAGCAGAAGAGTACACAAAGGGATCTTGCTATAGTTTCTCCTTGTCTCATCCACTCATTTTATTTGTGAGGAGCTGTGAATCCAAAAGGAGTAGTAACTACTAGTCAGTGCGTTTTCCACGATATCATGCAGGTCTAAAGTCATTCTGGATATACAATTCTATAAAAATATATCATTTTTCCAGCTCATGTCCATAGTCAAAACTGCTATCAGAGAGGTTAATTTCACAATATGAGTGATATGGGAATGTCTTATTATTCTAAATATAATTAGTCTAAATATAATTTGGTTTATTGTGACCATACATGTGTAAAATCATATTTGTAAAATACTGCTTAACATATCACAAACTTAAGTTTTCCAGACTATGAAAGTATGAGTTTTTTTTCAAAATGCACACATGAAGAACCAAGTACATATTCCAAATTAAATCTATATGTTTTGGAAAGTAAACACCAAAGTTCATTAAAATCCACAGTGAAGACTAGTATAAATTAGGCAAACACTGTAATGTAGTGAATCCCTGGAAATTTCTGAATTTCTAAGGATTGTACCAAAAGTAATTTTTAAAACCTCAGAAATCTTAAACATATAAGTGTTACAACGAAAAAGTACAAATAACTACTCAATTACTTTTAGTCTAGTTCTAATGTGAAACTGTATTTTATGAACTTCTCATAGCACTGCTATTCTTACTTTGATATTAATCTAACTTTTAAGTCAATGAGCTAATGATACTGAGCTAAAAGAATGATGAAAAGGAATCAGAAACTAAAATCAGCGAATCAGTTAAGGAAAGAAAACAAAGAGCAATCACATCGACTTATGAAGCCCAAGAGTATGATTAACATTGCTTACAATATAATTTCTCATAATGCATTGAATAATTCACAGCATAACAACACTCAGATTTGTTACACACTACAGAAAAGCTATTAGTTGACACAGCTAAATTCCTCTTGGTAAGAGCCAACCTACTTTGTAACTACTTGTACCTATTAATTTACTTTAAAGCCTTGCTGTTTACTGTATCATTTCCACCAAATTTAATGCAAATTGGGTCTCAATATATTCAACAAACTAAGCCACAGAAATGTATTTTTGTATTGCCAGGCTCCCTTTCTGTTAAAGATTTTGCTTTCTCTGAAGATATTCAGGACCATGATCATCTTTAGTGCACTTCAATTACAGACTCTAACCATTACATTTAAGTGGACACTAATGACCGCCACATTACAACTCCTAACTCAAGCCATAGGAGGTAAGAGCGCTATAAAGAATTGCCTTCACAACCAGAGATCTCAGAGGTGAGCTGAAGCACCAACGGTTGGATCCAAAAGAAAAACTGCCTAGGCCTCCTCAGATAAAGGTTAGGAGCTTTAGGAGAGAAGCCTAGAATTAAAACAGGAATAGGCACTACAAAGGAAAAGTGCGGCTTCTCTTTTCTTTTCTTTTTCTTTCTTTCTGTTTATTTGTTCATTTTCGACATATTTTTTTATCCTTGAGCTTTTTGGATAATTAATTTCAAAGTACACTCTAATAAAAATGTTATGAATCAGATTTTTGCAAAGCTGGATGATCTGTGACTCTGAGGTGAAACATGAAAGATTTAATGTTCCTCTTATTATTGTAATTAAAATACAAGGCTTTGGAAGTTAGCATTTTCTTAGAAATAGTTCATAAATATATTTTTATCCTTATCTAATATACAGTGATTATTACTAAATAAGCATTATATGCATGCAATTTGGCCAAACAAATATGGAAGACTTTCTGTGATGTGAATTTATTTCAGTATAATTCCTATTTAGATAGATCTGTTTTGCCATTTAATCAACTTATAAAATTCTAGTTATTGGGGGTAAATGTTACAAAATTTATTATCTACCCAATTAAATATAATTTCTCCACTTCTTTCATAACTCAAGTTTAAAAATTTCTCTTATTTAGAAACTGAGTATCAATAATATTTACTTACATGTAACTTGTAAAAGATTAAATTTAATTGTTGACAATATTAGAAAGAAACCATAAGGCAAATTACTTATTTTATACTCTAAGAAGATACGTCAATCAAAGATAGAATCAGACTAATTTGTGGCATATACATGTAAATTAGTATATCCATAATATTTTGGAATTCAAGGCTCTATGATTCATGTAACCAAATATTAAAGCTATAGAGATGCTATAATTTAAGACAATGTACACTGTGTATAACAAGTACACAGGACAGATGTTGGAAAAGTTAAAAAGTAATTTACTGCTGTATATTTTAGTATAAATTAAGAAAAACATGAGTTTTTTCCTCCTTTTAGAGAGATTTTTCTCTCAACTAGGAGCAATAGCAAAAATGTATCTTGAAAAGAACAAATTTCAAATATAAAAATGCTCTACATTATTTTATAAATCAACTTCTCCTTTAAAAGTTACAATCTGATGAAAGCATAATTTTGCAACATTCAAGTAACCTCTGAAACAGAGTTTTATAACATCAATAAATTTGTCAAGGTTTTAGGAAATCAGCCCAACAACGAAGAATTACAACTTCTATAACTGAGATTCTTTTGGTGATTAAAAAAGATTAAGGGTTTCTTTCTGCTTTATAAACTGGAATAAATCTAAAGGACTGAGTTATGTCTACCTATAGAGCCATTATACGCCTGTTAAAGTACTGGCCAATAACCAGACATGTAAGAAGTACAACTGCATTTATGAGCAAATGGGGGAAACATATTCTCTAGTTCTAATAATTAAATTACATACTGTGGGTATGATAGCTAGGCTACCAAGACAGCGAAAAAACTATTTCTGAACCACCAAAATCATTAGGGAAGCTAAAGAAAAGACATATTCTCGAGCAGGCAGAACAGTCAGCTTCCACTTGATGCAGACATGCTAGACTGAACGATCCTGGGACGATGCATGGAAAAACATCAATGCTACTTCACTGGCAATAAAAGAGGTTTTGTCTAAACTCTTAACATCTTGTCACCTAAAAAAATGGCCCTTTAAACAGGCTTTTTTTTTTTAATAAAAGAGGTCCTAAGGTAGGTTCCTCTCCCAACTACTACAGATCAATGTTTTAATTTATAAAAATATCAATAAATGGGTACCTTTTTTCTAAACCACTCAATATCTACTAAAATTAAGAAGCAGAATTAAAGCAGTAAAAATTTGTCAATTTTCAGATGTACACATTAGGGGGTCAAAAGATTTAATATTTTCTCCTTATTAAAAAAATTCAGAATTTCTGTGAATCTTGCTGAAAACGATTTAGTTTCTCTGGATTATTGGATGCCATTTGGGAAAAATCACGAAAAATGTCCTGGTAAGTTTCATCACCTGTATGAAAGTAAAATAAGGACATTTAAAAAACTTATACAGTGAAAATATTCATAAACAACATTCATTTTTATAACTGGTAACTATTTTATAATTCCTTACATTAAAATTTTGTTCAGATGAGCATTTTTGGAAGGAAAAAGACCAACTAAATATAAATATTTGGAAAGTACATAGTGAAAGAAAAAAAAACTATACCTGAAAAACACCTCAGGTGCAGCCACAGAGGAAAGCTCAGAGTTAGAAAAGAGCAAAGATGCAAGTGTTTTAAAGCAATGTAAAGAAATACATTTATTAACACATGAGAAATAAAAGTCATTCTAAATGAGGTATAGTAAATGAGGCATTCTTTAAATAAATATTTCCCTTGATCAAGGCCAAAACAAAGGACCAAAAATAAATACTAATGTTTCTGATGGATGCAAGTTATTAACAAAGGTAAACTGATAATCAGGCGGGGAAAAAAAACCAATTTTAATATTATCTTTTAATTAAAAGGCATTTTAATTTAAATAGCATGTAAAAAAGTAATTCTTTACTCAAACTTTAAAACTAAAACTAATGCACCTAATGCACTGCTTACTAAGCTTAT
The DNA here is from genome assembly GCF_021613505.1 of Equus quagga. Lineage (NCBI taxonomy): Eukaryota > Metazoa > Chordata > Mammalia > Perissodactyla > Equidae > Equus > Equus quagga. Next base: position 28,154,008 of record NC_060270.1, on the reverse strand, counting down.
AAAGTAATAAAGCCTAGAAGATGACTATAAAATCATAGTTTCACATTTAGTCAGAAGTTTTTTATTTACTGTTGGTCATATGAGCAAGAATGCTATGACAAAAGGGGAATAAATACCAAAGACATCTGCTAAATTAGAGTAATACACATATGTATATATGTACAAATATGCCTGCAGAGAAGTAGATTATAGATATTGATACTATAGCAGATTGAATATGATATTTTTCTTGCCATGAGAAACTAAATATATACACACATACAGATTAATTCCTCATACAAAGGATTTGTACAAAGCAAAATCTTATTTTCAAGATGAATCATTCATCATAAATGCTTCCTGTTAAACATTCGCTTTATATAGAAGCTTGGCATAGTTCTGTTTTCAAGATTTAGACCATCAAATACTATTTTGGATAATTATTGTTGCAACATGGTTCTACAATTATTTCCCCTAACATACCTTGCATCCATCTTATTACAAATTCATTACTACAGTTGTTGTTAATAGTGCAGTAAGTTGTGTCAGCTTTTAAAAAGCGAGATTTCTGAGGCAAGAGATTCATACCAAAAGCTAGAGAATTAGAAAAAAGATGGGGGAGGGAGAAAAAGATCTAGTAAAAAGGTTTAACAGCATAACCCAAGATTTTCAATAAAAAATTTTAATACTTCTACTATTTAATCACTTTTAACATTAGTCTATGTAAAAAGCAAGTTATTAAAATCTCTATATAGTTTTCATTTAGCCCTGGAAATTTTCTCATGACCTGAATCAATCAATCTACTTTAAAAAGAAAAAATACAGTAAGAAGAGAATCTTAACAGGCTGGCTAAGAGTAACATCTAACTCATATTATTGTTCCTAATACAATAAAAATAAAGATTGATATGCTGGAACAACTGGTAAGACAATCCAATACACCATGATTTCTTAAAAGTTTACTCCCACATTAAAAGACAAACTACAATCTATTCCCATTTTTAGCCACTCTAAAATATATAAAATAAACTGAGAAGAGACCAACATTAAATATCAATTAACAAATCATACAAAATATTTTAAAATTTTTCTTATTCTTAGATGTTGAATTAAAATATTTAAAATATTTATTGTAAACATTATAAATATTTTTAAAATACTATTTAAACTGGAGAGTGTGGAATTTTACTTTCCAACAAAGTGTAAAGTGCAGATTATAATACAAAAATACCACACTGATTTTACCATTCAACACCAGAAGTAACTTACAAGGCACACGTTATACATTCAGGAAATAGGAGAAAGGGTCTAGCAGACACTAATGCCGAACAGTTTACATATAGCACCAGATGAGCAGTGGGCATTACAACAGTACAATGGCAATAGATGGCTTCTACTATTAGCAATGCATATTTTTTATAACAAGCCGTGGGATTTTTTTTTTCTTTTTGTGGTTTTCCAGTTTTTGTTTTTAAATCATCTAGTACATACTACACAAGCACATTTTAGTAGAACCATTGTACCATGCAAAACAAATTATAAGATCTTCTATTCACTGAATTAAATGCTTCCTTGAAGCAAGTGTTGGTGCTACACTAAGCATCGGTCTCACTTACTGAATACGTTTTAAGTGTTAATACAATACAAAAGGAAGTCTCACCTGCACTCACACACACAAAACTTTTTGTTAACATTCAGTTTCTAACAAAACATTAATTAATGGACTATCAATATAATACCTTTCTTGGGCCCCAAAATGTGTTGTCAAAAAGCAAACATTACAATAACAACAGTGACTAAGATATTCAATATAGTTAACACAAATTGAACTTCAATGTGATTCTTTAAAATTTAAATATAATTTTGATCATTTAGAATTTTTCCCAAGGCAAATATAACTTGTCTACACTAGAATACATAAACAAGAACCGAGAATATGTTGCCATGAAAAGTTCACAGAAGTACATTTAACAGTTTATTATAAATGGTAAACAACTAATCACCCAATATTGTAATGCTAAGTTATATCCTTTAAATGACTTAATCACATTCTATTTCTCTTCAGAAAGCTAACTCTTCTATGTGCTTGGACAGTTCTGAGTTTTAAAAATGTGGACTGCTGTGTTTCCACTGATAGTTTAAAATAGTTTTTGATTTTTGGTATTCAGAATATCCATTTCAACAGTAGTTATGATGATCCAAGATTCTGCTCTTGAAATGTACTCCTCTCAAAGAGATGGCAGCATGTGAGACCCCACCCCCAGGTGATCAAGTGTGATCCTGCCCCTTGTGGGTTGATACAGCTTCCTCTTTATAACTGACTAATCAGTGACCAACCTTTACCAGCGACACAGTCACATAACCAGCAGTAGTTGACTAAAGCAACGATTTTCAACTGGCTGAGAAACTCTGCCAACAATCAAGAGGAGTCATTGAGCCAGAGACTGTGGGAACCACCAAAATGGTTTCCAATGACTGAGAGCAGGGCATGATAGTTCACTCACCCACCCAGCCTCCTGAGAGCTACAGAACTGCTCAAGAGGGAGACGTCTTCCCTTCGGGAAACGTGTGCTTTTACCTGACCTTGCAAAAAATAGAGTCTCAGGCCCTTAGGACTGTAGATAGAAAATTCAGAAGTGGGGTTTCCTAGAAATAGGTCTATGATTCCCAAAGATAGCATCTAAGTCTTATATGGTGAGCTCTTCATTATCAAAAGATTGAAAATACTTGCATTTAAAATTTACCCAGAATTCTGAAGTTTTTCTTTCCATTGCTAGGCAAAAAAAAGGGTCTAGATAAAACAATCAACCAAAATCTATGAGAGAAAAATTTACAGTGATAAGTGGAGGGGTAAAATAAAGACCTACTGCCTGAGCAAACACGTCTGCCCTCCAAAGACTCACAGAGGAACAGAAAAGTAGCCAGAGAGCAATTACAGTGCCATTTCACCACATCACCTGTGTAAGTACAAAAGTGTTCTACTTTAAATATGAGACCATCTAAATGAATTAAAAATCTAATTATTATCAAGATGGTCCTCAAATAGATCAAAATCTCATTTTATTCTGCTGATACACCATTTCCAGAATTCCAATCTAGTTTTTAACTGCTAAATTAAAATCTGAGAGCAGTAAGAAAGCTTGTTTTTTAAAAGGAGGCTTTTTTCAAATTTTCATTCAAATAAATCATAAAAATCTATTTTTCTACTGATGAGTGGAAGGTAAATACTCATAAACTTATACATAAAACGACAGTGAAAGAGACATCTGAATGCCCCTTAAAAGGTGGCAGCAGAAGCCCAAGCAACTTGGGTGGAACTAGAAGCTGCAAGAACATAAGAGGCCCTCTCCTTTCAAGCTTCCCAACTCCAGAGAAAAGTCGACCACTGACCTTCTGACTAATCAGTTGGGTGTAACTTCATCAGCAAACACCTTGAGGAAAGAGCAGCTGACCAAACATTTAAGTATAAAATTTCAGGGGAAAGAAAACTATTTAACTTGAAATCTTGAAGTTCACACTTATCTCACAAATGTCAGGTCATATCCTTTGAGTAATTTTTAAAGTGCTTAAACACAAAGGCCTCAAAAATGGCCTAGTAATACTATCACTTAAGTGTATCTGTTACAAAATTATAACTTATTTAAAATCTAACATTCAAGTTTAAAACATACGGGTGACATTCAGAATTAACTCTGAGACATCACCCTTACTCAGCACTCTCACATCTTGGTCTGTCATGAGCCAGTAGTACTGTCTGATCCATAGGATTAAAATGGGACACCCTAGATTAGAACTATCTAGCAGAAGTGCTTCTATTCTCAAAGTTCGTACTGTTCCCTATTAAATTAGACCAAAAAAAGTAGTAAACGCGGTCCTCTGAGAAAAGAATGGCCCTATATTTATATTAATTATATATTAATCTGGTTAAAATAAAAGTAAATGGCTGAAGTTAGTATAAAGTACAGAAATTTCAAAATATATTAAAACAAAAATAGATGATATTACCAAGCCATTTTTAAAATACTATATTATTTTCATTGGAAAAAAATCAAATATACTGAACATTCTCAATCATTTTAGTCATGAATTTCTAAAATTTTACTAATATGTATATGAATTTAAAACAGATAAATTAGAAATTCATATACTCAAATTAATGAAACTAGAGATCCAATTATTACTCTCTCCTTTGTAAAGAATGTCTAATTAGGATGTGTTCAAACAAAGGAAGCTGATCAGCCACCTTTCTTCATATTTTGACTCAAAGGTAAATATTATTCAAAATGAGACGTGAGCTGATCCTGAGCTGATATTTCCCTAACAAGAACAAGTCTACTTTGCCATCAGGTTTATGAAATATTGTTCTAAATACTTCCATTTATCCAACAGATACTGTCCAATTGCTTAGGGCAAAGCTACAAGAGAAAATGAGACCTTTTCCCTATGCCTTTTAAAGGAATTCTACTTCCATTATAGGCTCTTCTTAACCTACTAGTAAATTTTATTTTTAAACTTTCAACTCATTTTTAGGTCAGAGTATGAAACTCTTAATGCAATAAACTTTTTCTAGGTATTTTCCATACTGACTTTTTATATGCCAACATATGGTAATTTGTTTTTTCCCTGAACACAATTTATAGAAATTCCCTGAATAACAAAAAGAAAACAATTTTGTTATATTCACGTGACAGCTAAAGAGAATTCCAAAAAGAAAACAACTATTGTGCTGCTGTAAGTGTATAAAGATACGTTATCATTCCATTCACTTCACTGGAATGTATATGGAAGACATCTGTACAGCAGATAAAGAAGTCAGCAGCCAGAGTTTAAATACAGCAAGTAAATGTGTACTGTAATAGGAATAGTTACGGATTTTTAAAGGCCCAGGAGTTACCACCCCCAGGAATTCAGTAAGCAGTACATACTTAATAACTCACAATTTACAAGTTATAAAACCTCTATAGTAATAAGTCAGTTTGCTAAAGAACTATGAATCTTCCAATTGTAAACTGATAAATTCCTGAATGCATTTCTTATACTGCATTTCGGTATGGTTATTAGTAGAATATTGACCTGGCTGTCCATAAAGTCCTTCTGATTCCCGCATCTCTTCATTCATTCTTGCTAAACGTAACCTAAAATTACAGAAAAGAAGTTTTTAGATGAAGTTATACAATATAAATATTTGCAAACTAATGAATTATATAGGCAGGCAAAACATGCACAGACGTAATTTTTTCTTTTACCAGTATTTGCCACTAAAATAAACAGACTTTCAGTTTGTCAGACCCAGCAATCTGAGATACAAAAATAACTATTTTACTTTATAGAATTCTCATGAGAGAAGACAGTAAAAGATTTCTAACAAGTGCACTACAGCTCTGTTTAAGCAGGATCCTTGCAGCACCTCCAGCACCTTGCTTCCTCCAGACTCGAGAGAACTCCTGGCTTCTACAGCAACCTGTCAAACTTTAACTGCCAACTGCTGAAATTACTGCTTCTATAGTTTGGAAGCAATAGTCTGTCGTAAGTACATTCTGGTTCACCCAGAGATGAGGTAGTTCCAGACACATAAATAGCATGTGTTATCTCTAAATAGTGGGAATATTTTGATATACAAACATTGTAATAAATGACCATAAGTTACTAAGATTTTCCCAAAGTTACCATATTGGTTATACATTCTTATTCGGTTTACTCACCCTGGCAGCAGGAAGACATGTAGCACTGGATTAAGAAGAATTTCCTCCCATTTTCTTACTAACTTACTACTTTTGAAACAGGCAAATGTTGCCTTTGGTGCCACTCTCCTACTCTGCACTACTTGCCTGTCCTTCAGGCCACCAAATACTCATTGCCTTCCCAGACCTCTATCTCCCTCTTCTAACATGCTCTCTGGCAATTGCAGTGTCTGACATAGGCTTTCCTATCTTCAGTACCACAATCCTCTCCCATCTCCTTTCTCAACCACTGTGTGAATTAATAATAGCACCGTAAGTCTCCCTTTGATATTTGAACTTTTCAAAGAAGACATTTATTTTCAACAACGTTTAAGTGAAACTGAAGTCCTCACACAAAGTATAATGAGAAAACTTAGACAATTTGGGAACAGATATTTTTGGGGAAGAGGGGGCCACTACTATAAGAACTGCCTGGAACCCTGCAAAACCAGGGTTCGCTTCTCTGTACTATTCATATCTTTTCTTTAATAACTTATCTTTCTCCAACTATAACTCTATAATAATTTAATAGTTCTAAATTTGCCTACGATAGCCTCCACAATAACAACTCCTCCTCTAGTGGGGAAAGGAAGTTGAGTACAAAGTATGTTTTGCCATTTCGTTGTTTGTTTATTTGGCAGGGGTCAGGGAGGGGTGATACACGGCAAGTCAAGAATTCTCAGCGGGAGCTCAGGAGTTCAAGGCAGTCACAGGACTTTCTCTTTGTAAGTGACTAAGATTCAGTAGTGTGGATGGAACTCTCTCTACTAATATAATAGGGGATCAACAATTCTGGGCTTCATCTAGCCCAGAATAGCATGAATAAGTGACTTCATACAACACATGCTTGAGATCTCCTACATAACAATGAAGTGTAGGTGACAGTCACATATCTAGATTCCAAGTGTAACAAACAACTCTGATCTAAGATGAAAATCAAATAAGGACTTCAAAATTCTTTAACAGATCATATTAAGTTGTAGTCAAACATTCAAAAACAAGTATTTTTATCTTAAAATAGACTATTCATGTGAATAATTCTTTAAAAAAATAAGCACAAACAGATCCCTAAGTATCACCGCCCAAAGGCAATGCAACTGCAAAAGTTACTATTATCAGTGCAGCTTCCTCCCTACTGATAATCCTCCGATTCTTGACATAGAAGAACAATTGCCTGTTCCAGGACCAGTCCAACCCTCACCCCAGGACTGTACTAACAGTTAAAGAATCCATCTTAGAGAAGTCACTAGTTTTCTGCCCCTACTGGTCAGGCAATATAACAGAAGTGGCTAAGAACACGGGTTTTAGATGCAGAATTCTTGGTTTCAAATTCCAGCTCCAGCACTTACTAGTATCTCAAATTATCTGTGGTTTGGCTTCCTTATAAAATTAGGCTAATAATAATAATACCTTCCTCATAGGGCTATTGTGAGAACCAAATAAGTTCACGTACATAAAGAGCTTAATACATTTAACGTGCTTAGAGAAGTACACGGCATATAGCAAACAATCACCCAAGTTTAAAGTTCACACCTATGCATGAAACCCTGTTAAAACCCTGTACAAGTAATATATTGTATGAGAAATAGTCAAGTAAAATGAAAACACTTACAAGGTCACTATATCAGCGTTGGCTGCTTCCACAGCTATACTCAAAGGGTCTTTCCCTTCTTCATCAGTGGCATGTTGATTGGCACCTCGTTTTAGGAATAAACATACTTGCCTATTTAAAGAAACAGCATTTTTGAGATAGTGCCAATAAGAAAAAAATTAACAGTCACCTTAAAAAATAAAAAGCACTAACCAACTTAAAGAAATAACATTTTCATTAGGAAATTCTTGATTCATTCTATAAGTATTTATTGAACACTGGCTCTCACAATAAAAATTTACCATGATTAGCATTTTACAAATCTCGAGATATTTTCACATGTAACCTGGTATTGTATAGCATAATGGGATTTATACATTATGGTCCTTATCCTCAAAGAATAGCATAAAAACATGTTCACAGATATCTATAAACTTAAACAAAACAAAAATCACTCAAAGTGATTATTTGGGAAAGAAGGAAGCCAAAGCAATGCTAACATCATAATATATTAATGATAATACAACAGCGAAGAGTGGGAAGGAATCCTCCTGCTGTATTCCACAAATATGCATAACTTGAAGAAATTGACAAAAATACAAAAAAATTGGAAGGATGAGTAAATGAAGACTATGAAGTAAAATGGAAAGAATTATGATTGTTTAAGAAGGAAACAAAGAGGATGAGTTAAATACTATTGTTTGAAGTACAGAAAAGTTTTTATGATGAAGTTATTGAACTGAATCTCTTTGCTGATAGAGGGAAAGAAAACAAGCTATGATCCAAATAAAAGGTGCCATAAATAAACAAAAATGGCAGCTTCTTGCTTGTCAAGGTAATAAAAATTGGATATCCTGAGATGTTTTATTAAAAAACAATCACCTATGACACAAACTTTTCATATAAGGCTGACATTTTGACTTCATTAACACCCTCTAATAAATAGTCCATTTTCATGGCTTTATTCTGTGAATCTAAATATTACTCCAGAAGCCACAACATCAATAGTACAGACTAAGAATTTACTTAAAACCTTGACTTTAGCTACCCTATGGGAAAACTAAAATGTCCAAAGTTACGAAATTCTCCCAAAATGTGTGTGCCATGTTCATAATGTATGTGTACTTGCACAAAGACATACAAACACAGACTTAAGCTGTCAAACAAAATCACTGTAATTTCAGTACTGTTTGAAATACTAAAGCTCATCTGTAAAAATGACAAGTGAAATTCAAAGTAAACTTTGCAATTTTCTTATCTGAAAAGTAACCATAGCTTTTTTCTGAATGAGATTTTTAAAATTTCAAATTCCATCATGACAATATAAGCCATAGGAAAGTATCACTTTACAAACTCTACCCTAACGGCCTTAATCTGAGCAGAAGCAAAAGTTTATTTCAAAATAAGTTTTCAAGTAAAATCTAGTTAAATGTGTAAGCACTATAGTTTACCCCGTGTGCCCTAAGACGGTGGCATGGTGCAGTGGTCCCCGCCCTTGTACATCTCTTTGGTTCACATTAGCACCATTCTGCAGGAGAAACTCGCACGTCACCAATGAGCCCTTAAAGGAGAAAGGCGATAACGTACAAAAAGCAATCAATGATATATTTCTATTAAAAACAGAGTATTTACTTCATTCTAATAGCCTTTCTATTCCATTCTCCCGAAAAGAAAAAATATCACCCAGTAACAGCAGAGAAATGATATATTATTTTCTTCCCAAGAACTACATCTAATAGGGATTTAATATGCAGTTTGTGATCTAGCAAAACACACTACTTTCATTACCAGAATTCTCTTCCATTAAGAAAAAGAAAAAGGAGCCTACATAATCAAAGCAAAGCTTGGAAATCACTACTAGCTGTCTCTATTTTTCAACCCATCTCTTAAAGCAAAGAATAATGCTAAGGCTATGTTTAAAATGAATTATGATTTCTTATGTTTCACTACCACTGAAAATCTCAATGTACAAATTCATACCCCTAATACAGCCTGAATAAGTGGTGTTGCTTTGTTTTCCTCTGAATTAGCCCAGTTCACATCTGCACCATGAGCCAAAGCCTCAGCCATTTTAGGAAGATTTTTTTCATACGAAGCCCTATAAAGCTGGAGTCCTGGATTAAGATGTTTGGAGTCAAGAAACACAGATGAATCCTGCCTTTCTCCCTCTGAAAAGCAAACACAAACACATCAATAAAAATGAGCTCTTGGCAAGGAGGAGGAGAATGGGAAGTTACTGTTTCATAGGTACAGAGTTTGAGTTTTGTAAGATGAAAAGAGTTCCATGGATGGATAGTCCTGTGGCAGCACAATGTGAACACACTTACTGTCACTAAACTGTACACTTAAAAATGGTTAGGATGGTAAATTTCATGTTATGTGTATCTTACCACAATTTTTTAAAAAACAAACCCTTAATTGTGTCACAAAGTAAAAGTTGTAACATAAGAAAGCACTAATTTAACAAAATGAGCTAATGGGAGATTTTCACAAAGACATTTTATTTCCAATAAACTAATCACTCCCCAGTCACCTTTCTTTTCTTATGAAGACACTGATTGGTATGCCAGGACTTTGTGGTTTTGCCAGTATTCAAGGGCTAGGTTAATTACCCTGTACTAGATTAAAATTAGGTATATTCCTATAAGCCTGAACTTAAGGACTCAGAAGAGGCAGTAAGAATTCCTAAGGAATTTTACTAATAGACCAAACTTCACTTTATTCCTAGGATGGTCCAATACCATCACAACTTGCAGTACAAGCAATTCAAATAGTTTGAAGAATGCTTACTACCCTGAGTGTTCTGGAAGACCAAAATCACTGAAATCATAAAAGAGAGAATGGAGTAAAGCATAGGTCAGAAGAAAAACCTAAGGGGGAGGGAGTTGCTGATTTCTTTCTCTTGATAAGAAAAGACAGCCACAAGAAAAGATAAAGAGTAATAAGACATAAAGTTCATGTGGATTAAAAATTATCCTTAGCTATTAACAAGGCACTTTTAAAACAAATCATGAAGTTTAGGAGAATGTACAGGTTGGAGAAAGCTTCCACATATGAAAAGAAATAGCTGCTTTCTCATTTGACTATATTACTCCTCCCTTAGTACCTTCTAAAAGACTAACCACTTCCTTTAGAAACCATCTAATCAAGACTAAGCATTTACCACATGCATTTTTCAGCCAACAATACCAATTAACAATGTATTTCACCAAAACTCACCAGGCTCATATAAACTATTGGCTGACACTGTAGAGGGTAAAGATTCTCTTCCATCATCAGAGCTCTGCTGGATTCCACTGTCATTACTTTTAACTGTTTTAAAGAAAAATCAGCTAGTGATTAAAGTTTGAGCCATTAAGAAAACAATCTGCCACAAACAACGAGGTTTTAAAATGAGCTCTGATACACCAATGTGAACTCAACCACCACCAGGAGAATACATTTAACACAACTTTAATCCTTTCGAATGCTTAGCTTATCAAAATATGAATCAGTCACAAAGCTTGAAAATAAACTTATCTTCAGAGTCATAACACATCTCACTACCCCGTATGCCAGGGACAGTAAGAGCTTAGTTTATTGTACGACTGTAAGTAATGTGTAATTCTGAGACAATGGGTAACATCTAGAGAAATGGCCACACCGCACAATGACCACTGGCACAGACTTGGAATGCTCCACAAGAGTAGTACTTACTACTACGTAGTTTTGAAGAAGTATCAAAGTAGGAGAAGAGTGAATCTAGCTCATCAGGACAGAACAGAGACTCCCGCCTGGCCTCGTCGCTATTTACAGCAACCACTGGGGACATGCAAGTTAGCAAAGCACAAAGCAGGCCGTAAGAAGGGAAAAGGGCAGGAAAAAACGTTACTGGGAAAAATTTAGGAGGAAAAAAATAGGAAGGATATTAAGTGGTTAATCAGATATTTAGGGCTTTTTACTATGAGATTTATAATCCCATCTCCCCTCGCATTTTAAGCAGTTTTACTCCTTAGAACATACACATTACCTAGAAATGTGAATTACCAAGACACTACAGTCATGGGCTGCCTAACAACCTTTCAGTCAATGACAGACTGTGTATACAACAGCGGTCCCATAAGATGAGTACCACATAGCCTAGCTGGGTAGTAGGCTTATTCTCCAGGGTTGTGTAAGTGCACTCTGTGACGTTCGTGCAACAACGGAATCACCTCAGGACGCACTTCTCAGAACGTATCCCTGTCGTTAAGCAGCGCGTGACTGTATTTAAATTTAATTGCTTTAAGACACAACGTTTTCTTAGAATATGTAGAAGTAAACAGATTTTTAGTATTTAAAAAATCTACAATAGCTACTAATTCAGAGATTAAGAAAGAGACTTCAGCTTAAGATTTATCTGCACAACAGGTAAGCTGTAATACCTGAACTTTGGAGAGATGCTCTGAGTTGGTCACCTGGCCCAAGTTTAGAAATGCTCAGCCTCTTTTCTTCACAACTTTTGGAGATAATCTTTTTTTCCTGCTCAGGAGGTGATGATGACATAGAATATTTATCCACAAATTTCCTCTCCACATATTTTGCTCTGATATATGCCTCTTTCTCCTGTCTGGTATACATAAAAATGTCATGATGTTCTGCTTAATCTCTTAGCATGGCTACTACTGAAAAGAAGCCAGTGTATACTGACTATTTCAAATAAAGTCACTAAATGTAATTCTAGTTAAAACTGAATTTGTGACAGTGTGCAACATATTTTCCTTCCAAATATTTAATGCACTATGATTTCATGTCCAAATAAAATACAAATAATTAACTGAAAAAAAATCACAAGTATTAACAAGGCACTCTCGTATTCTCTTAATTTCTGTGTTCATTCACTTCTATCTATATATTCCCTTGTGCTTTTCTAGAGAATGAAAAACATTACCAAACAACTATAGAAATTTATAGAAATTAATTAAATTTAATCTTTACTCCAATAAATAATGACACGTATTAACTATCACTATTGATGGTCATAATTTTTCATAAGACAACTACTTTAAAACAATATAGCATTCCTAACTTAAGGGGGAAAAAAGATGTCACATTTTAAACTTTTGATTTATGATACAATCATAAAAAGCTACATCTGTTTTATACCTTTCCTTTCTTATATATTGTTAAAATGCTTAGGTCTTTGACTAAAACAGGATATTTCAAGGTCTGAAATACCTCAAACAGCCATGCTTTAGCAAATAAATAATCGGATTTAAGTGATACCAGTTTAGAGAGCAATAATTTTAAAATAGTATTGATTATACATAAAGATTTAGTCAAACATAAAATCTCAACATAAGATTACGGCAAATAAAATTTTAATGCTAAAAACAAAGAATCATAAAGACTAAAAACAATATCAACAACAAAAGCGCTCATGTACCCTGAAAGCACTCTTAGCCACTTGGTTCAATGAGCCTCCATATGTAGAAATGGAAGTATAATTTCAAACACAGCAATTAAGTATTATCTGCAAAAAGAAGCTACCCTTTTCACCTTTAATTCAACATCATAATGCCATGTATGAAGTATGTGATTAACAAATATTTGCTGAACTAAGTCAAAGAATGTAAAATTATTCATTGTAGGTAGTAGAAACTTGATCCTTAGACACATTAATGAACAGATTCCCTTTTAAAAGGCCTGCCACTAACATAACTTTGGTCTACTTTAACTGCTAAGCGCTTTCATATTCATATGTAGCCTTAATTTTTAAGATTCTCTTTCATCTGGAGACTATAATTGATTATCTGATCAATAAAACATAATTATCTAATTAACATACCCAAGAAAGAGACAGCCACACTTAAACAGTAATGATCTCTTCTAAACAGTCTATCTCAATATTACATATTACTTACAGTAAAATAAAATCATAGCTATATTCCTGATTAGGAGAAAAAAAAAGGTAACACATGAAGACAGGTGAAATAGTACCTTTGTCCTGGTTGTGGTTTCTTTATTCCCATTTTTTCCACTTTAGCTTCATAAACTCGATTTATAACATCATTCCCCAACTCACACATAAGCTGTTTGGCAGGAAAATAGAAAAACAAGCGATAAATTCCTTAAAATACTAAAAAAGTCATTAAAGCAAGTTTCTCGTTAATGCGTCCGGTCAATTCTGACTCCTAGCAACCATGTGTACCGCAGAGCAGAACTCTGCTGGTCTTTTTTGCACCATCTTCTCATCTTCCGGTGCTGTATCAGACAATGCTCTGCTGCTATTCATAGGGTTTTCATGGCCAATTTTTCAGAAGTGTGCAGCCAGGTCGTTATTCTTAGTCTGCCTTAGTCTGGAAGCTCCAGTGAAACCTGTCCACCATGGGTGGCCCTGCTGGTATTTGAAATACCAGTGGGATAGCTTTCAGTGTCACAGCAACATGCAGCTGTCATAGTAGGATGGGTGGTGTGGTTCTGACTGGGAAACAAACCTAGGCAATAGCAGTGAGAGAGCCAGCTCTTCACCACTAGACCACCAGAGCTGGCCATTAAAGGAAGTACAGCTAATTAATTCCTTTGTATATTCTGTAACTGCTCATTCTACAAAGTTTAAAGTTAAAACAAAATGAGACAAGGACTGAGAGCAGTATCACCATTCTGCCGTTCTTCACCAGAATACCTCCTCTAGAAGTTTACCACTCCTACAAGAAAGGGTTTCTCCTCACCCATCTTTTGCTAGTTTTCTATCCCTCCGCTATGACTAGCACAATACTGCATATCATTCACAATGTCTGAGAAATTAACTGACAAAAGAAGCCTACGGCAAGACAGGTGAAATTTTAAACAACTCAGAATTGAAGTAAACTATTTTCTCCTTACAGTTTATACAAAAGTATTTCAAAACATAGTGTTTAAAAGTTTTGGTCTTTGTTGTTTTTTGCTGAGGAAGATTCGCCCTGAGCTAACATCCGTGCCAATTTTCCTCTATCTTTTTTAGTATGTGGGCGACCAGCACAGCATGGCCACTAAGAGAGGAGTATAAGTCCACGCCCAGGAACTGTACCTAGGCTGCCAAAGTGGAGCACACTGAACTTAACCACTAGGCCACTGGGGCTGGCCCCTTGGTCATTTTTTTAAATGTATCAGACACTTGTGTTTCAACCAAATTTCCTAAATTGAATCCACTGAGTTCACATCTACACATAAAGTTGATGCAGATATTAGATTTCTACCTCTTAATCCTCCACTTTCTTCTCCTTTGAATTCATAACAATTAATAGAATCTATCTAAATAGGGCTCTACCTTACGAGCCAATTTATCACTTTCATTAGGTGTTTACACAACAATTCCACACAGCAAATTTTTCAGTTTACACAACAGACAGGATTACCAGCTTATCTATGGCTTGAAATAAAAACACAAGCACATTAAGAACACAATTTTCAGAAAGAAACAAATGGAGAGTATACTACAACCTTTAAACTGAAGTATTTTTTTTACAATATGGTAAACTAAGTGGTGGGAATTAAAAGAAATACACTATTAACTGATACCAGTTTTGTAAATCTTATTAGAAATCCAGTTGTGATCTAAAATTATTTATGACATTTTCACAGACATGAATCCTTACACAGGGAAAAGGGATGTCTTGGTTTGATGACTACTACCCTGACAAATATAAATTTGCAAATGGTCCTATGCTAAAATAACGCAATGATAACAACATGCTATACCAATCCATTATGGAGCTTACTATAGCACTATATCTCATGTTTTTAACAAGAATTTATATAATTATGAAAGATTAAAATTAAGGCACAGAATCTAAGATATTTTTTGAGAAAACATAAAAATATAGGAACACTGGTTTCCTAAAAAGTGAACTGACTTGGAGCTAAGAGTTTTATATAACTTAGCAATTTTTAAAATCCAATATGAAAACACCAGATTTGCCAAAATACCTTCAGATGTGTTCCAACACAAATTAGTTCATTGTTAACATTGAGAAACTCATATATTTGTAAACTAAGATTCTAAAATTCTGACTTTTTATGTGAAAATATGACATGTTCTTAAGCAAATATTTATTTTACCTTTAAAAGTTCAGGTTCCCAGGTGTCTAAAGTTAAAGAACGTACTTTTGAAAAATGAACTCCAAGACTCCTAAGTGGAGGAAAAAAAGACTATTAATATATGAAACTATCAAGTCTCTACTCTATTTGCAGATTATGCAAATTATTTTTCTCTTTTAATGTGACATAGTCTCCAATATAGCCCTCAACACGTGTATAAGCAGGGATAGATCTTCTGGTTTATAATGAATGGTGAACCAAAGTCCTCAAAAGATTTCACAAACCAAAATTTTAACCACTTTACAAAAATAACAAAGAGATACAAACTGGCAGTCAAACTGGGCAATTGAAAAGGGCTCTCTAACCAACAGGACATGATAATTTATAATGCGTGTTTATCCAAAAGAAGTGTCTCACACTAGGATGGCCTACCCACCGGTGAATCCCAGAACACTCAATACACAGGGTGATGCCCAGGTTGATGCTGGCCCACCGCGGGTCTGCCAGACCACAGTCACAACAGCTGGCATTGCCAGGGATGCACTGGACTCGCTGCAGCGCACTTTCTCCTTTCAGCAATTTGTCTTTTGACTCATTTGCAGAATCCAGGCTTCCTGTGGATGGAGATGATTTCTTATCCAGCTTCTAAAAGAATTAAGAATTACTTGTTTAAAAAAAAAAAAAAAAAGATTGTAATACTATACTGCACACTACATGCTCCTAACAAAAGCTTTTCCAATCAATAAATTGAAGGCCTATAATGGGCCTAAGCTGGGCACTGTTCTAGGCATTAGAGATTCAAGGATAAAAAGATACAGGTTCCTCCATCAATTGGCTTTTAGCCTCGTGGGGAGAAACATACAAACATTGAAAATTACATGTGTGTATACATACAGGAAAAATAACTGACACAATGAACATATGTACAAGATAGGAGGGCAAAAAGAAAGGGGAATACTAATTAAACATGCATGGTGAGAGATGGAGGGAGTAAACACTAGATTATTGAAACTCAAGAATAAAGTAAATATTTTATACCAAGTTTTTCCAAAGTATTCAATGAACTGCAAACAAGCTGTTTCAATTAGTGCAGTGAAAACCTGGAAACAGTATGGCCTTTTACTAAAGAACAGATTGATTACATAATTATAATTATGCAGCATATCAACAATAGAATACACAATGTCTAAAAATCTCATGGGCTATTAGGGAACCAGGAGAAAAGCAAAAGGTGGTGGATAAGTAAAAAGCTAATTTTTTAAGTGCACAGCAAAGTCCATACCAATAATGACCAAACACAAAGATACAGTTTGGGGATCCTAAGCAATTAAAAACATGATCTAGGGCCAGCCCTGGTGGCCTTGTGGTTAAGTTTGATGTGCTCCACTTCAACGGCCCGGGTTTGGTTCCTGGGCACAGATCTAGACCACTTGTCTATCAGTGGCCATGCTGTGACGGGAGCTCCCATATAAAATGGAGGAAGACTGGCAACAGATGTTAGCTCAGGGCAAATCTTCCTCAGCAAAAACAAACAAACAAACAAAACATGACCTAAAAAGTCTTCTGGTTTAAAAACATTTCAACCTTAACAAGCCAGTATTTTAGTATAGAGTCATTAGAAATATAATTTGGCCTTTGCCTTGTCCTTCCTGAAAATTCAATTCAATAGCCATTAGGTGGGGCCAAGCAAAGAAAGTGTGGGGAGACGGCATTCCAGAGATCATTGAGCTAGGTGAGGAGCATATCCCCAAATGAGAGCAACCCCATACAGGTTGCTGGATCCAAGCAGGATAAGGAGGGTATCTGCACAGGGAGATAGCCCAGCAAGGAAAGTGAGAACCTGAGGAGGGAGAGGAATGCGGAGTGGGAGTGCCACAACTGGGAGGTGTCAGAGTCTGAGTCAGGTGAGGGAGCAAGTGGCAGCAGAGAAAGGATACTGCTTACATACAGGGGATACTGATCATATAAATAAACATGTTAAAAATAAATGGGAGCCAGATTTCTCTCTGCAAAGAAAGGAGTTATTTATATGGAAAGGGAGAGAATTAGAACAAACTCTGTTGTATTAGATTAGAACTGGAGATACCAATACACATACTAATGGTTTTCAATATAAATAGATATATAAAGAAATATAGACGTAAAGGTATATATGTGTATATGCATACATATATTCCTTTATCTTGGTTTCTAAAAACATTCCCCACCAAAAGGGACTAGAGCTCTTCGGAGAAACTGCTGATTTCAGAGCTAGTACAAAGAAAGTACAAGAAGATGAACCCGGAACACCTCATCATGCCTAGAAATTAAGAACTGAAAGATTAATGAGAGCATGTCAAAAGGATATAGAAGCCAAAACTCCACTGGCCAAACTTAGGTCAATCTAAGCAACAAAATAAATAACAATAGTAATGGATTATAACACACTGAACAAAATAGGGGCCTATCCTAACACAATTACATTAAAAAAATGTAAAGCTTGATGGGGAACAGATTATTTACATAGTCTCAAAGTATCTCTCCCACAAAATACTTATTACCTAGCAAAGTAACTTTACAGCAGAGAAGTCTAGCAGACACTACCTTAATCAAGTGATCAATGTTAACATCACCAATAATGGGAAAAATCAACATCAAGTGCCACTGAGAGGATGCAGTGAGAAGAACACAGCATCATTTATATATATTCCTGCCAAAGATGCATAACTTTGTGACTAAACATCAGACAAACCCACATTGAGGGACATTCTACAAAATAACTAGTCTATAATCTTCAAAGTTATCAAGGTCAAGAAGGTCAAGGTAAGACTAAGGAAGTATTCCTGACTGAAAGAAACTGAAGAGTCATGACAGCTAAGCGCTACCTGTGCTTCTGGACTGGATTTTTTGCTGTAAAGAACATTACTGTGGCCGGCCCCTGGCTGAGTGGTTAAGTTCGCACGCTCCAATTCGGCGGCCCGGAGTTTCGCCAGTTCAAATCCTGGGTGTGGACATGGCACCGCTCATCAAGCCATGCTGAGGCAGCATCCCACATGCCACAACTGGAAGTGACCCACAACTAAAAGTACATAACTATGTACCAGGGGGTTTTGGGGGGAAAAAGGAAAAATAATTTTAAAAAAATATTAAAAAAAAAAAGAAAATTACTGGGACAAATGTTAAAACTTGATCTTTGGGAATTAAATGATAGCAATGTTTCAGTGCTCATTCTTGATTCTGATGGCTACAGCATGATTATATAGGAGCATGTCCTAGGTTGTAGGAAGTACTCACTAAAGTAGCAGTGCCAAAAGCATCATTGACATAGACATCCCCTAGCTTGGAAAGTGAAGCTCGGAAGGTTTCTATTTTGGCTGGCTCAGCTTTAACCTTGTTCCCAGAAGCATCTTTGCCCTTCCCTTCTTCCTCCACATGAAAGCGAAGGTTCTCCAGCAGGATGACAGACCCTGCAGCTGGGTCAGCACAAGCTTTCTCCACTTCTGGGCCCACGTAGTCCTTCAAGAACAAAACATCCTTGCCCAGCAGAGACTTGAGTTCAACAGCAGCTGGCTGCAAGGAATATTTGTCAGGCATGGGGACACCATCAGGCCGGCCCAGGTGGCTCATAAGAACAACTGACTTGGCTCCATTGTCCAAGCAGAATTTGATGCTTGGGACAGCAGCCTTGATCCTCTGGTTGTTCGTTATCTGGTTGTTCTTCATAGGAACGTTGAAGTCCACTCTCATGACGACCGCTTCCCCTTCACGTTCAGCTTGTCCAGCGTCAGCTTGTTTGAAAGCGACATCTTGGCAACACGGCGGCGGAAAAAGGCTGTGGGCTCAGAGAGCTGCGGACGAGGTTGCCGACTCGCGCTGGGGACATGTGCGGAACCTTTTATTTTTCTTTTTAAAGATTTTATTTTTTTTTCCTTTTTCTCCCCAAAGCCCCCCAGTACATAGTTGTATATTCTTTGTTGTGGGTCCTGCTAGTTGTGGCATGAGGGACGCTGCCTCAGCGTGGTTTGATGAGTAGTGCCATGTCCGCGCCCAGGATTCGAACCAATGAAACACTGGGCCGCCTGTAGTGGAGCGCGCGAACTTAACCACTCGGCCACGGGGCCAGCCCCCCTTTTTTTTTCCCAAAGATTTTATTTTGCTGTTAAAATTCTTAAGAATTCTTATTTCCAAACTAAAAATTCCACACCCAACCAAACTATCAAACAAATGTGAGAATGAAATAAAGACATTTTTAGACATGCAGGGACTCACAAAAGCCTCATTTTCAGGAAGCCACTGAAGCAAGTGGTGAGTTCCATTTCTCAAGACTTACTCATGGCCTTGCTCAAAAGAGTTTGTAAATTCATTGGGAAGAAGCTGAAGGCAGACTATGCCCTAAGACTCCATATCCAGCTTTCCTTCTCCAGGGAGACTTCAACTAAGAGACAATTTGAACTTTCCCCTTTTGCTTCTTACCTAGTTTTAATTTTAAATACCCTTCACGTTCATTATTTTATTAATTAAAATATTGTTTTATTATTTGTTAAAATATTATTTATTAATTAAAATAATAAAATATTGTGGGGAAAAATACATCAGAATACCTGTCAATTTTGGACATATATTCAAATATTGAATTAAAATGATAGGTAAAGTCAAGAGAAATAAACAAAAGAGAAATTGAATCTAGATTTTACATATAAAACCCATTTCAATTACAAAAATCATCCTCCATAAAAAAGAATGTCATGGGTTAAGGTGGTCAAAAGGTACGAACTCCCAGTCATAAAATAAATAGGTCATGAGGATGTAAAGTACAGCATGATGACTATAGTTATTAATACTGTATGGCATATTTGAAAGGTGCTATGAGAGTAAATCTTAAAAGGTCTCAATACAAGAAAAAAAGCTTTTGTAACTATGTACAGTGATAGATGGTAACTAGACTTATTGTGGTGATCATTGCATAGTGTATACAAATATCAAATTATTACGTAGTACCCCTGAAACTAATATAAGGTTATATGTCAATTCTCAATATCTCAATAAAAAAAGAATGTTATAATCATACAATGTTGCAACTAAAGTTAAAAACTTTGGCAATATATCATCTGGTATTGCAGTATTGTTTACTAACCTCTGATTCATCACCCTTCTCTCTATAAGCAGTAGCGATACTGGTCTGAACAGCTTTAATCCATGCCTGGCGCAGCTTTTCAGAATCCGCCTGAAGCATACAGCTTCTAAAATGAAATGACGTCGTTTTTTCAGATACAAAATTAACCCCCCAAAAAATAAGGTTTACTTTTTTTGCCCATTTTGCTATTTAATAATTTTCTAACAATAATTTCTGTTGAAAGGTTTTATTTCACCTATCTTCACGACAGAGTATGTTCAAAAAGCAATCAAGGTACCAATGAAATAAGTTACCTATTGAAAACAAACTTTAAATTTACCATAGAAACATACTACCACTACTAATTTTTTCTATTGGGTAGAAATATGAAATGATAGTTATCAGAGAAATTGATCTAATGTATGACTTCAGTTCATCATCATGAAAGCTAAAAAGTTTTCATATGGCCACATCAATAATCTTTATGGAATATAAAGAACATGATACCGGGCAGAAATTACATAAATATCTGACTGTAATACCTATAATCATTAGTGAAATTTCCTTTTAAAATACTTTTTTCCTCTTTAGCACAGATATTCACTAGTGAAACACAAATCTTTCTCTATTCTGGAAAGTTCTTTAAGACAAACTATAGAAACATAAAGCAACTTCCAAATTCTCTAGAACCACTCACTTTGTTGGAGAGACCACCTCAAAGCAGAATCGTCGTTCTATGTCTTCACAATGCTTCACTGTGCAGAGCCGGAGATCTTCCACTACCACAGTGGGGTTATCCTACATTAACGAAACAAAACTCCCATGTTTTCAACCTAGGTTTTAAATCCTACTACCAACAATGACATACTTAGAAATATTACTTGGAATAAATGGTCCGATTTTAAAGATTTATATTTTATCTTATTTTAAATTAGAGATAGAAGTTATCAACATAGATAGAACTAATAAAAGTAATTCTGTCCTGTTAATAATTTTACCTGCCTCATAAAATTGCTGTATAAGGATTAAATGAAATAGCTTATATAAAAGAGCTTAATTAATTTACAGTTGAATATATCATTTACAAAGGCTAACTAGGTAAAAATCAAGTCATCAATTAACTAGTGGTTCTTTGTTTCTATTTTTAATATTCTCAAGTCACACGTAATCTCAGTATGACTTTTAAACAAATAAAAATTCCTCACCCTTAGTTCAGAAAAACAAATACATAAAAACAATATTAACAAATTTAGAGGTTGCTATCTAAATTACCTCAAGCTTACTAAATTTAACGGCATTTTTAACCTTTCTATATTATCACCTTTGGCCCTAAGGTGATATTTCTTAAAAGACATCTTTTCCTTCAGCCTCAAAATAGTACTACGGAGTGGTAGTGTTATTCCTGTCACACAGCTGAACAAAGAAATATATGAAGAAATAAAAATAATAATTCTGGGACACAGAAAAGTCTATTTCAAAGCTGTGAATTATGAATTCAGGACTCATAATCGCTCTGCTTTTAAGGATGGTATGCTGATGCTTTCCACTTTTGAGTCTTCTTTAACACATCCAAAGATAAAACTAATATGCAAATAATAACTTTGCACACGAGCATTTATGAACTTCAACGCTTTATCAAGACAAGTAGATAAAGAACTGAAACTGGGCACTCACTGGGCTTTCACTTCATTACCTAATAAGACACCTACCTTGAACTTTTTCTGGTAAACCAACTGATTGTTCTGTATTGAAAACCAGCGTCTAAATAAATACAAAATAGATTAAGTTTTCACAAACATAATTTATTTCAGTTGTTGTTAGAAATGAAATATTTGGGAAAGCACTAGAAAGTCAGTTTATGGTAATTATGTTTTGAAAAGTGTATTGTTTTCTTTTGCTTTATATACACTGATGTCAATGAGATAACTACTGAAAGTAAACAACAATTTTAAAACCACAGATTAGGAAAATAAAATTACTATATTGTGATTCATTTTATGTCAGAAATTTAAATGCTAACAAAAGCTGTTATCCTTTATGCTATCACCAAATAACTGTTTTAAAGTAAAAACTTAGTTTTCTGAAGTTCCTCAAAAATAATTAAAATCCTTCCCCTCAAATAATTGCTTTTATTATAAAGTACGAATAAATTTATACTGTAAATAAGACTATCCATCTGCATACAGTAAGACATTGAAATAAATGGTGCTTTGTTTTTAACCTTTCTGTAGCTAATTCAGCAAGCATTTGATTTGTTAAGCAAAACGTGAAATTAAATCATCATTTTAGAACTGATATCAAACAGGAGATAATCGCCAATTTACTTTGCCTTACTTTCATATAAACTACTTCAAAGCAGAATAATCAAAGTTAACTAAAAATGCTTCACCCAACTATTCATATTTTTCTGCTCTTTATTGTAAATTATCATGCAAACAATTTACTGCAATCTTCTTTGGAAGAAAAAGCTACACTAGGTATGACATATTTACTAATTCTAATTTATTAAAACAGTAAAAGGACCTAAAGACTTACAAAAAAAATTTACAGCCAAAAGCCATTCATAAAAGGAAGCAAAAATTCTCATCAAGCATGAAAGGTAAAACAATATTTGAGTCATTATTTTAAAATTAGTTTCATGAGATGATTCCTATTGTAAACATTAGTTATTAATCTATTAGCAGATAGAGATTCTACCTTTTCACTGATACTAATACAAAGCACTAGAAATTGTATTTAGACATATTTAGAATTTCTATTTTAAACAGTTAAGTTAATTCTCCAAAGCTGAGAAAATAATTACATGCTTTCCTATTTTTAAGCTAGACAGATTGTTAGGTTTTCTTGCTACTTAAAAAAGTATCATCTTTACCATTAAAATAGAGATTTGTTAAATAAGCATCTAGATAAAACCAAGTGAGTTGCCTCTAAACGCAAATCATCAAGAGGCGGGCTAGAAAAGGAAGAACTTCCGGGTTTCTTTGCTTTGGGACACATAGTTGGTTAGAAGTGTTAAAGGAAATGCCTACAAACACACAAAATGGTGCAGCCCTGCCACATGGGATGACACGCAATGGAAACAATCTCTGGTATTGATTACAAAGTGGTTTTTTTTTTAAAAAAAATCACTTTAAGTAAGGTGAACTATATTAATAAAAATCCTTATGTTTTATAGTAATCATATCATATAATTTGATGAAAAACTACGAAGAGTTTTATCGCACAAATGAGAAACACCCATAAAACCATGTGAACTTTTCATGCTTCTGAGGTTTTCAAAAAATAAATTTCTTTTGACCTGCAGCATCTTAGGCTAATAGCCTCTAAAAATAATAATAAAATACTAGATAAAAACTTATGTCTTTTGTCAGAGACCACTTCCTCTGATTATTAACTTTACAGATCATATACATTTTTGAAAGCTACTTTCCCTGCCATCGAACAGCTTTTGGCTGACTTTCTCACATCAGCAGTTTTTGAACACTCAGGAAAGATACTATAAATTCATCTTAATTTGACAATGCCTCCTAAGGAAAAAAATCATGATGTATGCTAGGTAGAAAAAAATTTTCAATTTCAATTACTAAGATCTGTATGTCTTATGACATTATTTCCCCTCCTCTGCCATTAAAAAAAAAAAAAACTATACTCATTTACATTGATCAAGACTCTAATAGCTAAGTAAAAAGGATTATAATTTTTAATTGCTTCTGTAGATAACCCTAGTGATTATCAGCAACATTTCTAATAAAAGAAAAAATGAGATAGTTCATAGACCATGGAAAACAGAAAAAGTACTTAAGAATTTAAGCTCATGCCATGTACAATTTGAAGACACTTAAAAGGACAATTATATAGCAAAAAAGACAAACTTTGGAAAGCATTGTGCTGACAACTACACTATATTCTACAAGATTCAGAAACTGACCACGAAGCCAAAAAATAAGACAGTTTTTTAAAAAGGAAATTTCTTGGTTCACTAAGAAAAATAAAACACCCACTCCACACCACAGTATATCTATCTCACATTGAAATAACTCAATAAAATAATATTTTAGACCAAAATATTAAATTCATAAACAAATATTATTAATTTTAAAATATTAAATTCATAAACAAATATTATTAATTTTAAAAGTCTAACAAGAGCTTCCAGATGGCAAAATTTGGGGGAGGGAGGGAAAAAATATATAAAAAATAAATCAGGTATCTTTTACCACATTTGACCACCAGTCCCAGAACTGTGACTTGATATCAAGAATATGGGTAAAAGTCAAACTTCTAAATATGTAGAAGTTTTATCAATAAAACTGTACAGATGATGGATTTGTGCACACATTCATATAGGTGCCAAATAGGTAAACATTTAACAAAACTAAAAGCTTGAACATGTATGCTCCTTTATCTCAATTTGAATTTACTTTTTCACAGGGAAAAAGACCAACATAGTAAACAAACAAAAAAAATCTAGGAACTGACAATGTTTCCTTACAACATAAGTAATATGGTTATTCTCAAAGGGATTATTTCCTAGTTACTGTTTAAAATTTTTCAAGAAACTTTACTAGCTTATGTCCCTTAAAAAAAAAAGATATAAAGGTATTCAAATTACTCAATCTATATCTTCTTCTGGTAACTATAAACACATCAAACGTTCTTTTCCAGATTAAAACAAATTGAGGAGATGGGCAATGAAAAGCTATAACTCCATTTCTCAAATATGTTTCTGTTTTCTTCCCAATTTAAAACATAAGAGATTTTATATCCATTGCAAGTAATCCAACAGAAATGCAGGTTAATTATGAGCTTTCTCGTGCCAAAGAGGAAACTGGAGTAAGGTAAGGGTGAGGGGAAGGAAGCCATTTGGTACCTGATATGATCGGGCTTTTTCCTGTCATGTGAAAAAATGGGGCAGGATTAAAACATAAGGGAAAGGTGGTAAAAGAATGAAAACGCAAATGTGCAAAATAAGCAAAGGACTAGCATGATACGAAAATAAAGCAAGAATTAAAGGAATAAGCTTAAGCTCATAACCTAATAAAATAGTCAAAAATATCTTGCATTTTGTTCACATTTTATACATATATGCATTTGTACAATTAATTCCAACTGCTAGGAATCTGCATCACTAATATTTCAGCATATTCAAACATTTTCTTCAAGTGTTATAGTACAGAAAGTTCTGGTAGGACTTAGCACACTTGGGCATACTTCTACTATTATTTTCTGACTCTATCATCACAGCTATGAAATATAGCTACCGCCTTAACTTAATAAGCTGCTCCTAAAAAATTAAGGGATATAATCACTATGGATATATCTATATAAACCTGAGAAAAAGAAAACTTTTCACAAGGAAAGTGGGATCACTAAGAATTTCAAAGATTGTAAGATATCATCAGCCAAATAAACCTTCCTCCCACCTGCTCACCCACTTGTCACTAAATGATAGCAGAGACTCTAAGGCCACACATAAGTAGAGTTTATCGTTAATCTATGTATACACTTCTGAGTTTAAAACAAAAAGCAAATAAAAATAAAAATTTATATCTGTACTAGCAGCATACGGAATGCTTTAAGAAACTGTATAATACATTTTATGCTTTGAGCTATATTTTCTAGTTCAACAAAGACTGAGCATAGCATACAATTATTCAGCATCTTTACCAGTTTTACCAGCTTATTACTAAATAAATTATATTAATATTTAATTGTTTTCCTTTTTCATTCATCTTTCATGAATTTATCACGAAAAACAGAAGAGAAATGCAGGTTAATAGTAATCTATCTAGCTCTGCTTTGAGCCTATCGTGAAGCTGCCACACTGAGAAAATGGCCTGACACAGAAAGATTACTTTGGTAGATCTCACGTCTCCAAAAAATATACATTATAGACATGTAAGAATCTTAATAGACACAACAAACTTAGAGATTTGAAAGCAAGCAGAAACAAGCTCAACAATTCACATAAGATACAAAACCTTTCACTTTTTATGCTACTTCAATCACATCACACAAAATATGATCTCTTCAGTTAAATTTCATATTACAGAATGATGCTTTCAAGTTATACCTAGATTTTATGAAGCACAGGGTCAGGTTTTAAAACTATTGGGAATTCCTAGTCAAATTCACATTTCCCTCAGGAAGGAGGTCTTTTCAAAAAGTTGATTTTGAAAATATTACACACTACTATTCCATAAAACTATAGATAATGGAAAATTAGTCATTTCATATGATTGGTATCTTATGGTGACTACAAAAAAAAAACTTCCCTAAAACTAACCCACAAACAATCTAAAACAAAATAGTTAGTGGGCAGAAAAATCTTTATGTTTGAATAGCTGGATTCCTGGATTTTTAAAGTTAAGGCACAAATATAACAAACATACAGTCTTATATTCAGAGGCTGGTAGAACTCATTAAATCAAACTGGATAGAGAACTAGAGAAATAGGTCAGACTTTAAAGTCATATACAGATAAAGGGAAATTATTTGCAAGTATTTTCTGGAGACTAGATTTTTGATAAGCTTCATATAAGAAATTGATACAGTCCAATTTTTTTTTTTTTTAAGATTTTGTTTTTCCTTTTTCTCCCCAAAGTCCCCTGGAACATAGTTGTGTATTTTTAGTTGTGGGTCCTCCTAGTTGTGGCATGTGGGACGCCGCCTCAGCATGACCTGATGGATGAGTGGTGCCATGTCCATGCCCAAGATTCCAACCAGTGAAACCCTGGGCCGCCACAGCGGAGCACGTGAACTTAACCACTCAGCCACGGGGCTGGCCCCTAGCCCAAATTTTTAAAATTGAAAAGCAGAAGAAAATTCTAAGCAACATTTAATAGATTACTTTCTTCTCCTTTTTATAGTTACTGACATAAGCTAGAAAATATTTATGGCTTTTATTACAATGGTTTGACTTTTGTTTTCGTTTGTGAAGAGTTTTAGATAATGTTTACATGGTATACTCCTGTAAGTCTACTTTTTACTAGTGTTCTCATCACAATGTTCTTTAAAGGCATAGGAAAATGAAATTAATTTGCTATCCACAATTTTTTCCTAATAATGCAAATGAACTAGGTAGGTTTTTAAAATAATTTTTAAACTATTTTTTAAAATAAAGCTGTATTTTGTTTTATCAAAATACAGATTGTTTGGAATTTCCATAGCAAGTCAAAAAAATGTCAGGTTTTGGGCCTCAATCTCGTCATAAACCAGCTATGTGACCTTGAATGAACAACCATCTCCCTGCACCTCCATTTCTTTACTAAAAATTAGGGTGTTTTAAAACAGAACTACAATCTATGATTCTAGTTAGTAACTGTTATCCCACTACATACAGATGGTATCTCCTTTAAAAAGCGGCCCATTTCCAAAGGTATCGTCTTTTTCACTTTGCAAATGGTAGGTAACCTGTCTACAAGTGAGAATGTAATAGTTATCCCCTACTTGATTTTAGTTACATTTTAGTATCTATGTCAAGTAATAGAATTCATAAGCAAATAATAAAAACTGGAAAAGTCCATGCTGAAATCAGAATTAATTTTCTTCTATTGCCCTAAATGTAATGTAGTTTTCCACTATCACTTACTGTGCTTCATTTTGAAGTCTGATACTATTCCTTATGGGAGTAGTCCATGGAAGTTCATTTCATTTCTTCTTAACATAATGGCATAGTTTCTATGGATTTATTGTGTCTTCACTGTGTTAAACTTTAAGTAGATTGTTTGAAATCTGAAGGTTAAAATTCAATTCTAACATTATCTCATGAACCATATTGGTTGAGAAATCTTTATTCCTTATAAAAATTTGACCATCACACTATTTTATTTTTAATTTTTTTTTTAAAGATTGGCACCTGAGCTAACAACTGTTGCCAATCTTATTATTTTTTTCTGCTTTTTCTCCTCAAATCCCCCCAGTACATAGTTGTATATTTTAGTTGCGGGTCCTTCTAGTTGTAGCATGTGGGACGCAGCCTCAGCGTGGCCTGACAAGTGGTGCCATGTCCGCGCCCAGGATCCGAACCAGCGAAACCCTGGGCCAGCGAAGCAGAGTGTGTGAACTTAACCACTCGGCCACAGGGCCGGCCCCCATCACACTATTTTTTATTTTAATTTCCTACTCTGGCTATAGAAATTTGCCAGGAAAGGCTTAAAAGATTATTGTCTTAATTTTTACAACTTAGAAAATGGAATTTTAATTTTTCGTTTTCACTTTACAATAGCTGCAAACATTATTTCTAACCAGACCATGTTAGTTAGTCCTTTTATATTCACTTGTTGTTCTAAAAGATGTACATAACTCAGAGAGACTTAATAGCAAATATAATCATTATCCTTTCCAGTTTATATTCATTCTCAGGAAAAGTAAAATTATTTCAAATAAAACACACCATGTACCATTTAAACATTTGGCAATATCAAATGCTACGGAAAGCCTCAATAAATCAATGACATTTGAAAATATCAGTGAATATTTTTTCTATATAGCCTTATCACCAAAAGATCAAAGTAGGTAGACTAGGAACCCATTTGATACATTGAATATTCAAACATAACCATTTCCATTTAAATTAACAAAAATGTATACTAAATTAAACTTACCGAGAAAATTCTATTTATTTTGCTAATGTCCACTTTTTTAAAAAAGAAAAAATCTTCTCTATCATTAAGTGAATTCATATCCTGTTCAAGTAGCAAATAAAATATACACATTCAACCAATAATATAATAGTAAATCAATTAACCAGAACCCAATACTACTCTCAATTATTACAAAATTAATTTTTTTGCAAAAAGAGAGGCATCTTTGAATAAAAGATTAATCACTGCTTTTCAGAAGGAAGATCCTGAGACAACCCAACGTTTTTTTTATGCCTTAATGTCTGAAATTATTTGACTTTAGTATATTAAAACATGGGAAAATACAATAAAATATTTTATACATTCATTTAACAGACATTTACTGGATTATATTTTATAAAAATCAGTTTAGCAAAAGATTCAAAGTTTTTGGTAACCATCAAGTTCAGAATAAAGGAGCACCAACTGCCACAGACACTTCATACATAAAAATCTCATTTCCTAAAACTCCTGGTTAAAGTTACTGCAAAGATAAAAAGATCAGGATCACTTAGCTTAAAGACTCATAAGCAAACACGAAGTAAAAATGTACATAAACATGATATAGGGGAGGAACCCAAAGGGGTAAAAAAGCTCACTTGTCCCATTCATCCGTTATGTTCAATATATAATTTGTACTCAGATCTATTTCATAACAAATACAGAAGACAGCTCACATTCAAATTTACCTATTATAATAAGTAAATAGTCTAGTCACTATAGACCAAGCATTATAAGGATTCTCCTTGCTTCTTGGTTTAAACTTTGCTTAAATTTTAGAATTTAGAATTAGTGCTGTCATTTTTCACTTGCTTCTTAGGGTCTCCTTTCCTAGAAGGACAGGTTATCTTCAAAGGACTGGATTCAAGAAAGTTACTATGGACTGTGAATTTAGAGAATTATGAAGGAAAGAGTTGCCAAATCACAGGAAAAGTCAGAAAATTGTGAATATGGAAAGATCAAGACTAGGATTTGAAATATATTACCTGTTCCAAGTTTTGAAGGCATTGCTGGCTCGTTTGAACAGATATCCTTCCATAACAATGCCATTTGCAGCATCTACATTATATTCTAACTTAGAATCATCACTGGAGAAATCCTAGACAAAATAACACATAAAAAAGTTCATGTGACTTGACTAAGTTCCCTAGACAATAAGTTTACCCTAGAGAAACAGCTCAAATGGTAGAAAAGCTTTGTATTAAGATGGTTACATCAACAATATTCATAAGAAAGAGGGAGAACTAAATGTTCAATAACAGAAGAATGCTTCAATATATTAAAGTATTTCCATTCAGTGGACTATTATGCAATTATTATGATGATATAAAAATACAGATGATTATATAGAATATACTCTAAAAGAGAAAACAGAGTATAAATTGTGTATACACTGTGATTACAGCACAAAATAATATGTATACAAATAGACAAAGGGAACAACTAAATATTATACACAGTGTTATGTTTAAAATGTTTTCATTTTATCCAAATATTTCATGGTAATGTGTATGCTAACAAAAAAAGGGAATATAAACATATTTAATTGGAATTATTTATAGCTACTACTAATTTCTAAGAATATTACTATTATGATAGTTTTTTATTCTGATAGGAGTAATAACTCCACCACTTGGGAGTTTAGAAGTAGGATAAAGGCATCTTTTTCCTAAAATAAAATTTAGCTTTGAAAAGGAAAAGAATCACAGTTTGAAGCGGGCATGCTGAACTCACTTTTTTATGAGGACTATGGAGTCACTCATAGTCTTCTTCTATCATTCAAATCATTCTAGTTTTCACTTGAATGCAATTCAAACTTTCCAAGGATTCACGAAGTTTAGAAATCAGAAATCCTATATTTAAAATATTTCCTGATGAACTTCTGAAGTAATTTGAACAAAACTTCAAGACTGCTGCTATCCCCAAACTTAAAACTCTAAAAATCAGTCTCAGAACTTTCAAAATTACTTCTGGACCAATGATCAAATTTAGAATGCTATCCTATTAGGGAGTAGTAAACTTTCTGTCCTGAGAAAGATTTTGGCAGAGGCTGGATGACCACCTGCCAAGAATGTGGGGGTCCTGCACCAGAGAGGAGGCAGAGTAAGAATCACCTAAGGGCTTTCCAATTCTAAGAGTCTGAAGGATGGGAAAAAGAAACAGACTAAACTCAGAATTAAAAACAAAAACTCTCCTGACATGTCTCAAAATCTAACCATAAAAAGACATGATAATCTAAAATAATCAAGTGAAATAGAATCTGTAAATGAATTGCTACATTTAAAAAATCAGGGAACCTTTTAATTTTCTCATTTAAAATTTGAGGCTATAATTTATTTAATTACACAGATAAGATTAAGTCAGCAATAACTGAGCTTAGCAACATTCTAAAGGTTTCATTTGTAACATCGGCAGTTTTTTTTTTTTTTTTTTTAAAGATTTTATTTTTTCCTTTTTCTCCCCAAAGCCCCCCGGTACATAGCTGTATATTCTTCGTTGTGGGTCCTTCTAGTTGTGGCATGTGGGACGCTGCCTTAACGTGGTTTGATGAGCAGTGCCACGTCCGCGCCCAGGATTCGAACCAACGAAACACTGGGCCGCCTGCAGCGGAGCACGCGAACTTAACCACTCGGCCACGGGGCCAGCCCCCAACATCGGCAGTTTTTTTAATAACCCTGATGCTATTTAAAACATAAAATAAAACTTCCTTGAGAATGCAATGAATTATAAGTATTTTTCTAATTTTCAACTATATTTCTTGAGATAAACTGTCTTCAATTTAATTACTATTAATATCAATTAATATTTTATAGTACTTAAAATGTAACAGATTATATGATTTTACAATGAAAGCAACTAATAATGTTGAATAAAAAACATAATATTAGAACTTAAATACATTGATGAGCTGACAAATTAGGAAGGAATACTTAAAGGCAAAAGATTAAGTGAAAACTGGAAGCCAAAGAGGTAAGCAGAGCAAGGCAGCCAGCTTTCATCTTTAAGGGCATTTGCCCCATCAGGAGAACCTGAAGCTTTGGTGTGGGGCCCAGGGAATACAAGGCAAGACCAAAGTTGGCCAACAAATGAAATCTAATAGAAACCGTTCCTTTTGAAATTGCAAGCAAGACAAGAAGGACCATTATTACCACGTCAATTCAAGATTATGTTGGAGAGCATAGCCAGCAAGATAATAAAAAGGAAAGGATTGGAAAGGAAGGAACGAACTATCATTTGCAGACAATACGACTTTGTAGACAGAACATCCAAAAGAATCCAGTGATAAATTAGTATTACAAAGAGCTTAACAAGATTACTGGTTACAAAATCAATACAGAAAAATAAATTTTACTCTAATATATAACAAAATTAAACAGAAAAGAAAATTTTAAAATATAACATTTACAAAAACATTTGCAACACAAATGTCTAGGAATAAATCTAAAAAAAGATGTACATGAAAATTATCAAACTTTCTGAAGGACATTTTAAAAAACAAATAAATGGAGAAATATTTCAAGCTCATGGATTAGAAAACATTTTAAAATAAAGACATCGGTTCTTCCCCAAATGATTCATAGATCCAATGCCATCCCAATCGAAATCCCAAAAGCTATTTTTATGCAACCTGAAAAGGTGCTCCTGAAATTTATACGGAAATGCAAAATTTAGGCAATTCACTTTTGAAGAAGAGAAGGTAGGAAGGAGGCTTTGCTTTGTCAGATATCTAGATATACTGTAAAGCTAAAATAATATTTGCACAATATTGGCACAATTAAGACAAAAACACCAATGAAATGGAATAGAGAGACTGAAACAGACTTCAAAAATAGTGAAATGTGATGTATAACAGAGGATGTAACACAGAGTAGCAGGGAAAGAACAAACTTTTCAATAACTGATCTGCATCAGCGGGCTACCAATGAGAGAACAAAAGGAAACTGGATCTCTACCCCACAGCAAACACAAAAACCCAATTACAAATGGACTGACGATCTAAACACAAAAGGCAAATCTGTAAACATTTAGAAGATTATAAAGGAAATGTACATGATCTTTGTTTGGGAAGGATTTATTAAACAAGCCACAAAAGGTACCAAACATAAAAGTCATAAAAAAAAAAAAAAACTATGTGAAAATTAAAAACACATAAACGCCCAAAAGGGACTTATATCCAGAATGTATAAGAATCTGGTCAACAGGCAAGCCGATGAAAAAATGGGAGAAAGACTAACACATTTCACAAACAGGCTATCCAAACGACCAACAGACAAAGGGGAAGGGGATTGAGCTCATTAGTGATTAAAGCATAAATTAAAACCACAATGAGCTGTCACTATCGACCCACCAAATTTGGCAAAAATCAAAAACTCTCATAATACAATGAAGTAGCAAGGAGCAATGGGAATTCTCACACAGTGCTCCCTGTGGGAATGGCATAACATTTTGAAAAATAATTTAGCATCATCTACTGCTAAACATATTATATACCCTCTGATACAGCAGTTTTACTCCTGGGCATAAATCTATCAGGAATGTGTGCACATATCCAAAAGGCATGTACACGAATGTGCACAGCACCAATGTTTCTTCAATTGATCAACTTCAATTCTTGAAAAGTCTAAATAATTATACTAGACACATTTTCCCTCAATTTTTAAGTGACTGGATCTTTTCCTTCCTTCTTTCTTTCTTTTTTTTTTTTTTTGTTACCTGTAATGCAGCCTTGTGTCAGCATTTAAGGGCAGAAAAAAAGGTAAGTATTCAAAATGATCAAGAATAGCATTACTTTCTTTAAAGGAAAACAGTAATTGACTATTATTTAAAATCAAATAAATTAATCAGATTTAATAAACTACTTTGGATGTTCAGTACAACATTGAGCTGAGTATACATGAAGGAAAGATATTAAAAGACACATAATATTCATTAAATAATTGAGTTTAAGCCAATAGTCACATTTCTACAAATATCATGATGTCTCGTTTTAATTAGAAATCATTGGTCCCAATTTTTAACACTTTCCACAGTAATGTCATTAAAACAAGTTACCCAACCAACAGTGATTCTAATTTTAAACAAAACAAAACATGAAGTTAGTCTTACCTGACTATAACTAGAAGTAACTAATTTAAAGATGGTCTGATAGCAAATCTTACCCTTTTTCAATAATGTTTCTCTTTGAATATTAATAACCCATCACCAATAAAGTTTTCCTTACTTTTAGTACTTTTATTCCTTACTTTCACTTTTTTCCACTGATATCTTCTATGTCAGATCTAGTTTACTGGTTTTTTTTAAAGATTGGCAGCTGCGCTAACATCTGTTGCCAATCTTCTTTTTTTTTTTTTCCTTCTTCTCCCCAAAGCCTCCTGGTATGTAGTTGTATGTTCTAGTTGTGTGCCTCTGGTTGTGCCATGTCGGTGCCCAGGATCCGAACCTACTTGTATTATTACATTCAACCTCCAATTCTCTCCTCTTATTTTCAGATTACTACACAAAAGATATCACTAACTATATAAGACAAAATATTATTAGGTTGAGTTCCAAGTATGTCATTTTCAAAGCTTTTAGCATGCAAAAATAAAGACTGGTTTCATATTTAAATTTTCATTTTTAAAAATATATTTTTGAAATATGAGTTTAGCTAGACTTAGGCA
Source organism: Equus quagga (assembly GCF_021613505.1). Taxonomy (NCBI): domain Eukaryota; kingdom Metazoa; phylum Chordata; class Mammalia; order Perissodactyla; family Equidae; genus Equus; species Equus quagga. Next base: position 28,119,305 of record NC_060270.1, on the reverse strand, counting down.
AATTAACAAGAAATGCAAGTGAAATTTCAGCATCACAGGAGACAGAGGTGCTGACTTAGAGTGACTGCAACTGGAAAGTGCATAACACCAAACACACACATTGATGCTCCACCCCCCCACTCTCCACCCCCTCACCTCTTTCTCCCTCCCTCCCTCCTCCCCCCCCCCCCACACTTTACAGGGATTGGTGATATCTTAATTGAAACTATGAATAGTGTTTTACATTCCAACTAAGGGCCACTTTTAAACTACTTAAGCCTCTAAGAGATTGGTATATTTTTCAGCCGGTTTGAGAGCATGGCTTTCAAATATTTTGATGTAAAAGAATAATACATGTCTGAACATCTGAAAAATATTTTACTTTTCACAAAAAAAGGAGGAATTTATCTAAACAATTTAATTACTAAAGCAACTCAAGGATTTGTTTCAACACAATGGTATCTTGCTGAAACCAATAATCAAACAATTTGTGTAAAATGGGAATTAATCTCCCTTAACTTTTCCCCTCCAGTACCTTTTGCTGAATGGTTGAATGTTTTTGCTCCATCTCTCTTTTCTCCTTTGCTGCATCCACAACCAGTCGATCCAACTATAAAAGGGAAAAAAAGGAAATTATACAGACTTAAAAATTTTTTTTAAAAGGTATGATTTTTTTAAAAATCATATTCCTGATAAGTGAGTCAATTTAAGTTTACCTAAAAATGCATTTTGGCTACAACTTTAAAGAGGAAGTTATTTTCTTCTCTGGTATCAAATCTTCTTTTAGAAGGTCTATACCTCCTCTAGGGGAAATGTTTCTAAGAACAGTCATGGTGCCAAGCAAATGTGACAAGAGGCCTTATCAAGGGCTCAAGAGTGATAACATGTTGGGGTCAGCCCAGTGGCGCAGTGGTTAAGTTCGCACGTTCTGCTTTGGTGGCCTGGGGTTCGCCAGTTCGGATCACAGGTACAGACATGACACGGCTTGGCAAGCCATGCTGTGGTAGGTGTTCCACGTATAAAGTAGAGGAAGATGGGCACGGATGTTAGCTCAGGGCCAGGCTTCCTCAGCAAAAAGAGGAGGATTGGCAGCAGTTAGCTCAGGGCTAATCTTCCTCAAAAAAAAAAAATAATAATAATAAAAAAGAGAGTGATAATATGTTCACTCCTTGAATAAGGAAAATGACAAGCTTAAGTTGCCTGCTGACCCACTCAGCAATTCTGGTAGTCAAAATCAAAGATAGAAAGAATAATACACTAGTGATGTTTTTCCCCAAATGGCAAAAAGTAGCAGCTAAGCTAGCACAGGCCAGCTCTCACAAGTTCAACGCAACAGACACTTCCAGTCACTCAGGACGCTTCATGTCTTCAAGCTGGCTTCCTAATGTTATAATCAAATCTAAAACGTAGAAAAAGTAATTCACCAGATAAACGAGAAAGCTAAAAATAATAATAAGAGAATAATCATTTATAAGACCAGGGAATAAAATCACCAATTTTTAATGTTCTTTTTTAAAAGCTCAAAAAACTTAAGAAATCATAAAATCTCATTTCTTTCTTGTTCCTTTCCATCAGAAAAGATGATTTTCCATCAAAAGAGAAGTATCTGATTTCCAATATTATGACAAATGCACTGGCTTCTTCAATTCCTCTTTGCTGAAACAACAAACAGTTGGGTCATAAAATACTCCATTATGTGGGTCTACTCTTCTAGACTGTGATGTACATCGTTTCGTCTTTGAACTTCCATCACCTCTAACTGATAAACGTGTGAAAAGGGAATAAACAAAAATGTAAATGTCAACAGGAATATGGAGGACGATAAGGTATTAAATGTCCACGTTTGAATTGATATCCTTTCAAAACTAAATTGAAAAAGCCATCTTAAAAAACTATTTTCTTATTCACTAGCACAAATGATGTGTTTTTTCTACAGAAGTATAATTCTAGCAACAGAATCTTAATATCACTGAATAGTAATTAAAAAGAAAAAAGAAAACACACTGAAACAGAACCAGTATCACTATTATAAAATATGTGATTTAGATGGCAACTACACCACTCCACTTTAGGATCTAACACATACATACCTTGGTGACGTGTAACATTGATTTAATGGGTAATGCTGGTATATGCTGCGCTAGAAAAATATTTGCCCTCAATAGTTTCTCATATTGAATGAGTGGAATAATCATTATACTATGGTTTTACAGCCTTTAATTGAATGGCATATAAATATTATTCATTCATTCAGATGGAAGTACAGTATAAGGCAACACCCAAGATTCAAACTAATATTTATAAACCTGCGTGCATGTACCTTCCACACCAGTACTGCAATGCAAATAATGGTTTTCTGCCTGTCAAACTGGTAGTAAATTCCTCTGCTGCATCCCACCCCACTGCTATTGCAGCGGAAGGAGAGAAAATTCTGCTCTCTCTCTCAGGGCAGAAGCACAAAGAAAAAATATCTTTCAACATGGTGGAGGATTGGGGGAGGTATGAGTTGGAGAGGTGTGAAGACTGGAAGTCTTGTCTCCTAGAGGCCAGGGGGCTGCATCAGGAAGAGAGAGTTTGGAGCACAGCAGGATGTGTCCCCAGTTTCTCAGTTATGAGTTTAACAGGTTCCTGTAACTAGCCAAGCGCCTCCAATCCTCTACCTGTGTTCTGAGTACCTTCCACTCCTACCATCTCAGATGTCATCACTTCTCTTTCTGCTTTTCAACTTTTCCCATTCCCATATGCTTTTAAATTTGTGCAAATCATACCACCTTAAGTAAAACCTTCCTCCAACCCATATTCCTCTCTAGCTACCACCTGCTCTATTTCCTTCAAAACACAACTTCTTGAAAATTTTTCCCTGTTCTCCACTTGCTTGTTTCATATTCATCTACCCACTGTAATTTAGCTTCTGTCACCTGGACCCTCAACTCTAAAAAAGGTAACGACCTTCTTGATGCTAAACCCAATAGGTATTTCTCAGTCCTAGGTTTAATTGACCTTCTTTCTGGTATTTGTACTGACAACCACTCCCTCCTTTTTGAGACACTCTTTCCTTGGCCTGTGCTACCACAGTCTTCCAGTTTTCCACCTCCTCTCTCAGCTATATTCTCATGGAGTTCCTCTTACCTAGCCACCTCTTAAAAGTTGGTCATTCTTAGAGCCCTGTCCCAAGCCAAATTCTCTTTTTACTCTATACTAGTGGACCTTGACCTTAACTTATAAAATCAAAATCTTTAGGCAAGATGTTCTGTCACTTAAATTTTTTTAAAATAGCTCCAGCATTTTGAGATTCCTATTAACTCTCCTTTGGTCAACTCACCCACCCACTCTAGTGGCTGCAAATAGCAATTATATGCTGTTGACTCCTTTACTCTACATCTTTCTCTTGAGCTCCAGACACATCCACCGAGATGTCCTATTCTCAAAAATCAACACACTTAAACCTGAACTCATCATGTCCCTCCACTCTCAAATTGGCTATATCTTAAATACCCCTTAAGTCGATCTATTTGTCTCCATCCCTACTGCTATGACCCTGGTTCCAGATGCTATTATCTCATAACTGAATTACTGAAAGAATACCCTAACTGACCACCTCCAACCAGGCCATATTATCCATGAGACACTACAGGCACAGGGGCTTAGATGCTTTTCAAGGACGTGCAAAATTATTTGAGATCTGGGAGGGGAAAACTGCAAAACTAAAATTAATAAATATCTAAAATACACAATTATTTAAACTAGTCAATTAAAATCCAACTCATTCTTTTTAATAAATTATACCTAATGTAAGACGAGGGTGGAATCTAACGCTTGATAGGATGTGAGGAGTGCCTAGAGCCCAGGAAGGTCTTGTCGTCCTCCCAAGTCTGGGTTAGAGGTTCTATCTATGTGCTGCTGTAACACTCTGATCCTCCACTATGTGGCAGAAACAGCTAACCGTCCCCCAATATCCATTCTCTCCTTCTTTCTTAACAAGAGAACCCCCAAATTCTAGTAGGTCACATGGTTACTGGCATTAACTCTTATTTCCCAGCTTTCTTTGCAGCTAGTGTGACATTGGGATGTACGTAGAGGTGGCTTATACAATTTCCAGGAAATAGCCTTAAACAGAGGGAATGCAACTTTCTTGCCCCTTTCCTCCTTCCTATTAGCTGGAATTTGGGTATGATGTCTCAAGATTGATCAGCCACTTTGAACCATGAGATAAAATCAAAAATATAATAAGCCTGGGTCACTGCAGATCAAGCAACCACCATACCAGGCCTTTGATTTTACAAAGGAGGAATAAAATTCTATATTGAAGCTACTATTATTTTCAGCTTTCTATCATATGCAAATAAACATAATCTCAATTTATATATCCAGACAGGGCACTTAGCACAGTCTGCATAGTCTGGGGACTTGTCAGTTTTTTCCAAGAGATTAAGTTCTCTAGAGATTAAGTTCTACAGAGGCAGGGAACAGTATCTCTGAAATTCATGGCCTAAGCCCTGCTATCGCTCTCCCACACCATACACACACACACCCCTGCAAGCACCATACTTACTGTTGGTCAATGAACGCAATTCTCATTCAGCTCTTACCTTTTCCCCATTTCCCTAAATTCTATTTTTCATTCTTAATCCCCTCTCTTCAAAATGTAAGCCGAACCATTTTGGGAAAGAAAATCACCTAAAAATTGATACTATTAAATCCAGAAAGCTCACCAATCAACAAAAAAGAATGTTCCAGAACAGATCTAATATAAAGCTCTGATCAGATATCAAAATTAATTTGAAAATAATGAAATTTCTAAATGTTCTTATATATGTATAATTCACACCTGTGCGTGTGTGTATAAAATGAAGAAGTTCCTAAGAGTTCTATAATCTTAAGCTGCTAAAATTTTATTATTGAAAATAGCAAAATACAGATTTTTTGAAAATAAAAAAGAGCTATAAATCAAATGAAAAACCACTTAGAAGAGTAACTCAATTATCCAAATGTAAGAAATGAAAAAATAAATTCAGCTATGTATACTGTAAAACAGACACTTTGTTTTTAAATTCTTCTTTTCAGTACATTCACATACTATCTATAACATATTTTTTAATTTAATCGCACTTTTGGTCATATATTTAACCCATATACAAATCTGCTGTAGCATCAAACTTCTTCATTAAATAAATGAAATGTTAAATTTCCCAATATGCTAAATTTATTTAAAAGTACAGATTTCAGAGCAAAGGTAACAAAAGCAAAAATAAACAAGTGAGATGACATCAAACCTAAAAGCTCCTGCACAGCAAAGGAAACCATCAAAAAAGTAAAAAGGTAACCTACTGAATGGCAGAAAATATTTGCAAATCATGTATAAAGGGTTAATATTCAAAATACATAAAGAACTCAAACAACTCCATAGTGAAAAAACAATCTGATTAAAAAATGGGCAGAGGATCTTACAAGACATTTTTCCACAGAAGACATACAGATGGCCAATACACAGGTACACGAAAAGGTGCTCATTGTCATAAATCATCAAGAAAATGTAAACTAAAACTACAATGAGATATTGCCTCATACCTGTTAAAATGGCTATCATCAAAAAGATAGAGATAACAAATGTTGCCAAGGGTGTGGAGAAAAGGAAACCCTTGTGCATTGTTGGTGGGAACATAAATTGGCACAGCCACTATGGAAAACAGTATGAAGGTTCCTCAAAAAATTAAAAATACAACTATCATATGGTCTGGCAATTCCACTTCTGGGAATTTATCTGAAGGAAACAAAGACACTAACTTGAAAAGATACCTGCATTCCCATGTCCACTGCAGCATTATTCACCATAGCCAAAACATGAAAACAATCTAATTGTCCATCAACAGATGAATGGATAAAGAAAATGTGGTATATATACACAATGGAATATTATATAGCCATAAAAAAGAAGGAAATCATGCCTCTTGCAATAACATGGATGGATCTTGAAGGTATTATGCTAAGGAAAATATACGAGACAGAAAAAGACAAACACTGTAGGATCTCACCGATATGTGGAAACTAAAAAAAAATCAAACTCATAGATACAGAGAACAGACTGAAGCATGCCAGAGACAGGGGGTAGAGAGTGGTCAAAATGGGTGAAAGGGGTCAAAAGGTACAAACTTTCAGTTAAAAAATAACTAAGTCCTGGGGATGTAATGTACAGCATGGTGACTATAGTTATTAATACTGCATTGTATATTTGAAAGTTGCTAAGAGAGTAGATCTTAAAAGTTCTCATTACAAGAAAAAAAAAATATGTAACTAAGTGGGGTTCTGGATATTAACTAGACTTACTGTGGTGATCATTTCCCAATATATACATACATTGAATCACTGTTTTCCACACCTGAAACTAGTATATGTCAATTATGTCTCAATAAAAAAAATACAGATATCAGTGTATAATACAGAATCAAGAAACACAGTACAACATTACCTGTGCACCAAGATCCTTCATGTAGGGTCCAAGTTCACTAAACAGATCATATCCTTGATGAAAGAAGGCCAAATGGGCATACATGAAGGATAACATCTAATAGGAGAAAAGAAGATTGACAGTTTAAAATCAGTTCTTAGATAAATATTCTGAAATTGTTTAAAATGCTGATCCTAGCTAATGTTTAAAAGTTATTCCACCAGAGCACAAAATACCAAATCTCTTTAAAATTAAACTGAGTCATTTTTCTTAAAAGAATTATTTCAGAAATATTTGCAAATATGAAAATAAATTTTATTTAAAAGAAATTTCCAAGTGGTTTAAAATTTTAACAATGACCCAAATTTTAGTTGTTTAGATTATATACAAATGATCAAAATTTAAATGGTAATAATTCAAAGAATCAAGTTTTCAATAGCTTCACCATCTTCCTACGTACTTTTATAAAATATCTACGTGCCTTTCAACCAAACTCACTGACAAAACAAACTGCAAATAAGACATTACAAGATTAGAAGGGGGAAATACGAAGCTCTCAAAATAAAACAATCACACTTTATAATCAATTAGATGATTAAGAACAATCCAAAGTAGGAGAATGCTCATTTTTTTTCTCAAGATACCAAAATAAAATGAGTCAACAGACTTTGCCAATATGGGGGATTCTTTATATTCATTCCAAAAGCCCAAAAATGTCATTAATGGATTGAGATTTCACCTGTTCACGAGAGAAAAGTTACCCTTATTTTTATTAGTTAAGTTGTTACATGAAAAGGAATGAAATAATTCAATCACAATACTGAGAGAATTTTCCAAATGTCCATGTTATTTTTAGAAAATATTTAGCAAATTTAGCAAGAAGAGGCACCTCTAATTCTCTCTAAAATAGGTCACAAAGTCCTTAACACTCAAGTATCCTTCTAAAGGAATCTTCTTTTTGAAGAGGAAAACCAATTAAGTAAAACACAAAGACAAAAGGACAAAGCTCACTAAAAGATTATTCTGGAATTAGATAACAGAGCTGGTATATCTTTGCAAATATTAAAAAAAAAAAAAAAAACCCTGAAATATAAGAAGGGAGATTAATAGCTATGACTATATAAAAATGTAAAATGTCTGGACATCAAAACACATAATACCCATACTAAAATATAAATGATAAACTAGTAAAAAAAATACATGACAAAGGGTTAATAGTCTTAATACACAAGAGATGTTACAAATCAGTATGAAAAAGACGAACAATCCAAAAGAAAAAGAGACAAAGAACACAAACAAGGAATACTAGTAGACAAAAAAATATGGAAAAAAATGTTCAAATTCATTTGTATTAAAAAAATGCAAAACTGAACAAATAGAGATCATATTCTCTATCTACCGAACTGTGGGTAGGGTGGGGGAAACTAATATCCAGTGTTAGCAAAACATGGAGGAATGTTCACTCTCACACATTATTAGTGGAAATGTTGTAAAACCCTTAAAATTTGGCAACATTTTTTTAAAACCTTAATAAATGCTTAAGCCCTATGACTAAGTAATCTCTTATCTTAATCTATCCTAAGGAAATAATATTATTCATTAGAATGATCACTATAATGTTATGCTTTATTGTCAAAAACATGGAAATTAAAAGTCCACTCATGGGTGAAGTTAATCTATCTATATTCAAGGTCAGAAACCTATGACTAGCAAACTATATCCAGCACACCATCTGTTTCTGGATGGCCTATGAGCAGTTTTTACATTTTGAAATGGTTGAAAGAAAATAAAAAGAAGCCATGAAATTCATGACATATGAAAATTACATGAAATTCAAATTTCCATGTCTACTAAAAAAGTTTTAATGGAACACAGACATCCCATTCATTTACATGTTGTCTATGGCTTTCTCATTACAACAGCACAGTTAAGTAGCTGCAACACAGACCATATCGCCTAAGATATTTACTACTCAATCCTTGAAAAGAAAGTTTGCCCACTCCTAGTATATTCATATGGTAGAGTTCTATCTGGCCACAAAAGTCATCATTAAATAAAAAATATTTAATGACATAGGATGATTTTGGAGTGAATTAGTGAAAAAAGAAAATTATAAAACAGTATATAGAAATGATTCCTATTTTGTTTAAAAAAATTAAATTGCATTATATACACCAAGATATTAACAGTGGTTCTCCCTTGGTAGTAGGATTTATAAGTATTTTTATTTTTCTCTTCATACATTTTCTTTTCCAATTTTCCACAATTAATACATATTACTCTCAACCTGGAAAAGGAGGTGGGGGAGTAAACATGAAATACAATGTACTTATCTGATTAAGAAACAAAGATAAAATTTAGGGAAAAGCTAGGTGGAAACAAGGATCAAAACCAATTTAAGTATACCCTTTCAGAAACAAATAATAATAACTTTGGTGAACAAAGTCAGAGAGGAGAAATTATTTCTAAGGTTCTCAAAATATGAAAGAGTGTAATACCATACCACTACCATCCCCTGCCCATTTCCTTGTTAGGTGTAAGACAAAAAAATGGGCACAGGGCAGCGAGAGAAAGATAATCTGTGTATGACTCCACTCATATGAGGAATTTAAAACTATGGACCAAGAACAGTTTAGTGGATACCAGGGGAAAGGTGGGGTGGGGGGTGGGCACAAAGGGTGAAGTGGTGCACCTACAACATGACTGACAAACATTAATGTACAATTGAAATTTCACAAGATTGTAACCTATCAATAACTCAATAAAAAAAAAAAAAATGGGCACAGGGGACATGATGAGACATTTCTCCAAAGAAGATATACGGATGGTCAATAGACACATGAAAAGATGCTCATCATCACTAATCATCAGGGAAATGCAAATCAAAACTACACTAAGATATTACCTTACACCTGTTAGAATGGCAAAAATATCCAAAACCAAGAGTGACAAATGTTGGAGAGGCTGTGGAGAAAAAGGAACCCTCATACACTGTTGGTGGGAATGCAAACTGGTGCAGCCACTATGGAAAACAGTATGGAGATTTCTCAAAAAGTTAAAACTAGAAATACCTTATGACCCAGCCATCCCACTACTGGGTATCTATCCTAAGAACCTGAAATCAGCAATTCCAAAAGTCCCATGCACCCCTATGTTCATCGCAGCATTATTCACAATAGCCAAGTCATGGAACCAACCTAAGTGCCCAGCAACTGATGACTGGATAAAGAAGATATGGTATACATATACAATGGAATACTACTCAGCCACAAAAAAGGACAGTCATCCCATTCACAACAACACGGATAGACCTTGAAGGTATTATGTTGAGTGAAATAAGCCAGACAGAGAAAGACGAACTCTGTATGACTCCACTCATAGGTGGTAGTTAACATATAGATAAAGAGAACTGATAGGTGGTTACCAGGGAAAAGGGGCGGTGGGGGGAGGGCAGTAGGGGTGAAGTGATGTACCTACAACATGACTAATAATGATGTACAAGTGTAATTTCACAAGGTCGTTAACTATCATAATCTTAATTTAAAAAAATGGGCAAAAAAAAAAAAGAATCACTGTCATCATGGGTGTCGAGGCTGAGGAAATAAAAGTGATCCTCAAATTTCATCCCATTTGTTTTCTAACTGCACACCAAAAAATAAATCAAAAGGCTGATACATCATCAACAACCCTAAGAGAAAAGTTCTCTAAATGATACTATTTATGTATGTCCTCAATCTCCAATATTTTAAATGTCTACTTTAAGGAGCTCACAGAGTATTAATAGATAAGACACACATAAATAACTATAAAATGAAGGAGACAAAAAAGAGGTTAAGAGACATATAAGAAGTACAGTAAGATCAATAAGAAGATTAATTATGAACGTGGAAAAAATATATATACACATACACATATATATACTCACATATATTTATATACATCATGCTGCTTTAAACACTTAAATATGTACATGTAGTTTCATGTTAAAATAATTAAAATATCACTTTGATAAATATCTTACTGATTTTAGGATTTCTGATCTCCTTTTTGATTGAAGGACATTAATCTGAGGGAAAATACACTTTGTTAATCATCCATGCATTATTTTAAAAACTAATCTATAATGCAATCTTGTAAAAGTTACTTATTCTAATGGTTTAACATTTTTCCAGAAAATTAAAAACAAAGTTCAAGTTTTTCATTCCTTCAACCCACTTTTTGCGAAAACAGTTAAGACAAACATACCAATGAATTTCTCATCCATTTTTGAGCTCAAAGAAAAACTGGCCATGTTTAAATACTGTAGTGACCAAACTATCACTCTGATAGACATTTTAATTTCTTGGAATTCCATCTTTTCCCCACCGTCCTCATCTAATTGCTCACCAAGACCCTTCAACATATATCCTAAGGCAAATTCTCATCACATTTACCACTCCCACCAACCACCATCATATCTCTTCCAGACTGTTGCAAGAGTCTATGAACTAGTCTCTCTGTTTCCATTCTTCACTCCCTATAAACCACTCTCCACATAACAACCTGAGTGCTCTTTTCAAAATATAAATAAGATCATGTTACGTCCAGCTTAAAACATTCCAAATCCCTATGGTAGCCTTTAAGGGACCTTGTGATGTGGCTCCAGCCTGCCTCTCCAACCTAGTTTTCTCCTACTTGCCCCCTTCTGTGCTCCAATGAAAAGCCAAGACTACACTCACCTCAATGCCCTCATGCTAGTTGTTCTGTCTTCACGTCATGATTTTCTGCCCAGGTGGTCACGAGGTATCTCTTCCCAACCAGTTCCCAGCTTAAATACTATCTCCTTACAAAGGTCTAAAGTAGGCCCTTATGCACTCTAGTACATCAACCCTATTTATTTTCTTCACAGCATTCATAACTACCTTATATTTTCTTATTTATTTATATCTTTTCCCCAGCTAAAGTGTAAGCTCCATGAGATGAGGGTCTTACCTTATTCCCACCTGTATTCCCTAAGTGGTACACAGTAAGCATTCAATAAATACTTGTTAAATAAATCAATAGATCTTAAATAAATATTTTTCTTAGATTAAACTTACTGAAAAATCAGTAAATTATGAAATTTGCCTCCTATGGTACCTCTCCCAACTCTAGAGATTCATAATAAATGTTTTATTTTTGTCTGTTTTTATCTATCAACCTAATTAAATGTTACACAAGAATCATTCACTCTTTGCTAATACTTTCAAACGATTACAGAATATCTGCCTTTTAAATGTTCTTTCCACTGAATATTCTGCTTGTTGTTTTATAAGATAATTTTAAAGCACTAATAAGAAAACAAAAACAAGCCCAGAAAAATCCAAATAACTTTGCTTAACTAAGCACTAGTTTCTTCTGCATGTCTGTTTCAAGGCCTATTCAGTTTTGAGAACTAAAATACTAACTTTCAAATGCTCTAAGTATTATGACAGCACAGAGGAAGCAGAGGCAAGAATGATTCATTTTGCCTGGAGAAGTGTGAGTAACTCTGACCACAGACTAGAGAATGAATTGGTTATGGGGAAGGTAAAAGCAATGCAAGGAAGGCCAATTCCATGAGAACATGTTAATACTCTAGACAAGAAACAATAAGGACTGGTGTTAGGGATACAGCAAGGGTGAGAAAGAATAGATTAAAGATGTACATAGAACTTTTCAAGGCAGTTTTGGTTGTTAAATATAGTAGCTGAGAATGAGAACACCTAACATAATTTTCCAATTTTGAATATCTATGAGTAAGAAGGTGATGCCATTCAGCTAGGTAAGGGCAAAAAGGAGCCATTTGGGAAGAAGAAAGATTTCAGTTTTGCACACAAAATGAACAAGGTATCTCTGCAAAAAAACAGATTTTGTCATCTATGTATGATGATAATCATCAAGCAAGGGGCATGATGAGACAGTGAGGGAAACCATACTCAGAAAAGAATAGGACCAAAGAAGGAATCCTGAAAAAGAGACTGAAAAGTGGACAAAGGAGAGAATCCCAATACGGAAATTGAAAGGAAATGAGAACCAAAGGTATACACATCCACAAACGCATATATTCGTATACAGACAGATATATAGACAAGTGAAAATTTTTTCAAAAGATCATATTTTAAGTTTAAATTCAAAATTTACTTTTATTGTCAGTTTTATTTTATTTACTGAGTTTATTAATAAACCCATTATTTATTCTTTTCAGTGCACACTCAAAAGTAATGACATGCTTAGTAAGCATTTTTTGAAAATATATAATAAATATACCTGAAGTACGTAGTCAAGGGCTATGTGTCGAAAACATTTTCTTGTTGCCGTCAAAATGTTTGTGGCTTCTTCAACTTCATGCTGTTTGTTTCTTTGTACTTGAGCATTTTTTACTAATGCATTTTCTTTTTCTTCACTGACTTTTTCAAATTGCTTCTTGGCATCTTTGAATTTCCTGAGATCTCTAAAAAATAAAAGCAGTGAAACTTTCTTGATCAAAAACTTTAGCAAAATAACATTTAGAATTTAAGACCTATGTTCCCTCTATTTATTTGATTCACTGTGCATTGAAACTCAATAGCTTTTGTACATTTTTCAATATATAACTGAAACAATATATAATTAAAATATATTGTCTTTCAATTATATATTATCCTGACATAGTCAGCTAACAATTCTGTACATAAATCCATAAAATTTGAGGTGAAAATAAATTATAAAATTAAAATTACAGAACATAAAAAGCAAAGTTTATTTTGTCTAAAGACAAATTCAGGGACATGTACCTTTATTTAACCAAAAGATTTTTTAAACAGTAGTATACATAAGAATCACCATAAGGAACTTGTTAAAAATGCAAATTCCAAGGCTTCTCTCTCAGAGATTACAATTTATTAGTCTTTAGAATAAGTCTTAGAATCTGAGAATTTTTTAAGATACACCCTTGATTTTACCGCTATGAGGTGGTCTACACACCACAGTTTAACAAACAACATTCATTTCTTGTTTAAGGGAACTACTGGGCCAATAGTAGTGGTAT